>NW_026894245.1:0-162899 GCF_032452875.1 Bos javanicus | reverse complement strand
TGATCACGTGACTGATCATGCACTGATCACGTGGATGATCACATACTGTATCACGTGACTGATCATGCACTGATCAGCGTGACTTATCATCACGCTGTCGTGGCTATCATGCACTGATCACTTGGCTGGACATGCACTGATCACGTGCCTGGTCATGCACTGATCATGTGACTGATCATGCACTGATCACGTAGCTATCTTGCACTGATCAATTGGCTGATCATATACTCATCACGTGCCTGGTCATGCACTGATCACGTGGCTGATCATGCACTGATCACGTAACTGATCATGCACTGATCACGTAACTGATCATGCACTGATCACGTGGCTATCATGCACTGCTCACGTGGCTGATCATGCGATGATCACGCAGCTACCATGTACTGGTCAAATGACTGATCATGCACTGATCACGTGACTGATCATGCAGTGATCACGTGGCTATCGTCCACTACTCACGTGGCTGATCATGCAATGATCATGTAGCTACCATGTACAGGTTACGTGAATGATCATACACCCATCAGGTGACTGATCATGCACTGATCACGTAATTGATCATGCACTGATCACGTGGCTGATCATGCACTGATCACGTGGCTGATCATCCACTGATCACGTGACTGATCATGAACTGATCACGTGACTGATCATGCACTGATCCGTGGCTATCATGCACTGATCACTTGGCTGGTCATACACTGATCACGTGCCTGGTCATGCACAGATTACATGACAGATCATGCACTGAACACGTGATTGATCATGCACTGATCACGTGGCTATCATGCACTGATCATGTGGCTATCATGCACTGATCAAGTAGCTATCATGCACTGATCACGTGGCTGATCATGCACTGATCACGTAGCTACCATGTACTGGTCATGTGACTGATCATGCACTGATCACGTGATTGATCCTGCACTGATCACGTGGCTCATCATGCACTGATCACGTGACTGATCACACATGTATCACGTGACCGATCATGCACTGATCACGTGGCTCATCATGCACTGATCATGTAGGCTGATCATGCACTGATCAAGTGCTGATCATGCACTGATCACGTGGCTGATCATGCAATGATCACGTAGCTGACCATGTACTGGTCATGTGACTGATCATGCACTGATCACGTAATTGATCCTGCACTGATCACATGGCTCATCACGCACTGATCCCGTGGCTGATCACACACTGATCACGTGACTGATCATGTACAGATCACGTAAATAATCATGAAATGATCACGTGGCTATCCTGCACTGATCACGTGGATAACATGCACTGATCACGTGGCTGATCACACTGTATCACGTGACTGATCATGCACTGATCACGTGGCTATCATGCACTGATCACGTGGCTACCATGCACTGGTCACGTGGCTGATCATGCACTGATCAGGTAATGATCATGCACTGATCATGTGACTGATCATGTAGAGATCACGTGACTGATCATGCACTGATCACGTGACTGATCATGCACTGATCACGTGGCTATCATGCACTGATCACGTGGCTATCATGCACTGATCACGTGGCTATCATGCACTGCTCACGTGGCTGATCATGCAATGATCACGCAGCTACCATGTACTTGTCACGTGACTGATCATGCACTGGTCACATAATTGATCATGCACTGATCACCTGGCTTATCATGCATTGATCACGTGACTGATCATGTGCTGATCATGTTTGGTGTCACACAATGATCATGTGCCTCTGGAGGCAATGAACATAGAGTTGAGTAGGCAGGAATCAGTCAGCAGGCTATAATCATGGAATTCATCTCTGAGAAATTATGCTGCTGAGCTGGCAATAATCAAGTAGATGAGCAGGCAGGAATTACGCAGCACAGGTTGCAATTGTCAAGCAGCTGACAGGCAGGAATCGTGCAGCTCAGCTGGCAATTGTCAAGCAGATGAGCAGACAGTAATCACGCAGCTCAGCAGGCCCTGATCACGTGACTGAGCATGCACTGTTCACGTGGCTGATCACAAACGTATCACGTGACTGATCATGCACTGATCATGTGACTGATCATGCACTGATCACGTGGCTATCATGCACTGATCACTTAGCTGGACATACACTGATCACGTGCCTGGTCATGCACTGATCACGTGACTGATCATGCACTGATCACGTGACTTATCATGCACTGATCACGTGGCTATCATGCACTGATCACTTGGCTGACATACACTGATCACATGCCTGATCATGCACTGATCACGTGACTGATCATGCACTGATCACGTAGCTGATCTTGCACTGATCACGTGGCTGATCATATACTCATCACGTGCCTGGTCATGCACTGATCACATAGCTATCATGAAATGATCACCTGACTGATCATGCACTGATCACGTGGCTGATCATGCACTGATCACCGTGACTGAGCATGGACTGATCACATGACTATCATGTAGTGATCACGTGACTTAATGGCGCTGATCATGTGACTGATCATGCGCTGATCATGTTTGCTATCATACACTGATCATTTGCCTCTGGAGGCAATAAACAAAGAGCTGAGTAGGCACGAATCAAACAGTCAGCAGGCAATAATCATGGAACTCAGGTGTGAGGAATCATGCTGCTCAGCTGGCAATAATCAAGCAGCTGAGCAGGCAGAATTACGCAGCACAGCTGGCAATTGTCAAGCAGATGACAGGCAGGAATCATGCAGCTCAGGTGGCAATTGTCAAGCAGATGAGCAGACTGTAATCACGCAGCTCAGCAGGCCCTTATCACGTGACTGAGCACTATTCACGTGGCTGATCATACACTGATCACGTGATGATCATGCACTGATCCCTTGGATATCATGCACTGATCACGTGGCTGGTCATACACTGTTCACGTGTCTGATCATGCACTGATCACGTAGCTGATCGTGCACTGATCACGTGACTGATCATGCACTGATCACGTGGCTGAACATGCACTGATCACGTGGCTGATCACACACCTGTCACGTGACATATCATGCACTGATCACGTGGCACTCATGCACTGAACACGTGGCTGATCATGCACTGATCACGTGACTGATCATGCACTGATCACGTGGCTATCATGCACTGCTCACGTGGCTCGTCATGGAATGATCACGTAGCAACCAGGTACTGGTCACGTGACTGATCATGCACTGATCACGTAATTGATCCTGCACTGATCACGTGGCTCATCATGCACTGATCACGTGCTGATCACACATGTATCACGTGACTGATCATGCACTGATCACGTGGCTCATCATGCACTGATCATGTGGCTACCATGCACTGATCACGTAGCTATCATGCACTGATCACGTGGCTGATCAGGCAATGATCACGTAGCTGCCATGTACTGGTCACATGACTGATCATGCACTGATCACGTAATTGATCCTGCACTGATCACATGGCTCATCAAGCACTGATCCGGTGGCTGATCATACACGTATCACGTGACTGACCATGCACAGATCACGTAACTGATCATGAAGTGATCACGTGGCTGATCCTGCACTGATCACGTGGCTATCATGCACTGATCACGTGGCTGATCATGCAGATCACGTGCCTGGTCATGCACTGATCACGTGGCTGATCATGCACTGATCCGTAAGCTGATCATGCACTGATCACCTGGCTTATCATGCATTGATCACGTGACTGATCATGCGCTGATCATGTTTGGTGTCACACACTGATCATGTGCCTCTAGAGGCAATGAACATAGAGCTGAGTAGGCAGGAATCAGTCAGCAGGCTATAATCATGGAACTCAGCTCTGAGAAATCATGCTGCTCAGCTGGTAATAATCAAGTAGATGAGCAGGCAGGAATTACGCAGCACAGGTGGCAATTGTCAAGCAGATGACAGGCAGGAATCGTGCAGCTCAGCTGGAAATTGTCAAGCAGATGAGCAGACAGTAATCACGCAGCTCAGCAGGCCCTGATCACGTGACTGAGCATGCACTGTTCACGTGGCTGATCATACACGTATCACGTGATTGATCATGCACTGATCACGTGGCTGATCATGCACTGATCACGTGGCTATCATGCACTGATCACGTGGCTGATCATGCACTGATCCGTGACTGATCATGCACTGATCACGTGACTGATCATGCACTGATCACGTGGCTATCATGCACTGATCACGTGGCTGAACATGCACTGATCAGCGTGACTGATCATGCACTGATCATGGCGCTATATCATGCACTGACTACATGACTGAACATGCACTGATCACGTGACTGATCATGCACTGATCACGTGACTGATCATGCACTGATCACGTGACTGATCATGCACTGATCACGTGGCTGATCATGCACTGATCGCGAGGCTGATCATGCATTGATCACGTGGCTGATCATGCACTGATCACGTGGCTGATATACTGATCACGTGACTGATCATGCACTGATCACGTAACTGATCATGCACTGATCACGTGGCTGATCATGCACTGATCACGTGGCTGATCATGCACTGATCACGTGACTGATCATGCACTGATCACGTGACTGATCATGCACTGATCACGTGTATCATGCACTGATCACGTGGCTGATCATGCACTGATCACGTGGCTGATCATGCACTGATCACGTGGCTGATCATGCACTGATCATGACTGATCATGCACTGATCACGTGACTGATCATGCACTGATCACGTAGCTATCATGCACTGATCACGTGGCTGATCATGCCATGATCACGAAGCTACCATGTACTGGTCACGTGACTGATCATGCACTGATCGTGACTGATCATGCACTGATCACGTGGCTATCATGCACTGATCACGTGGCTCACCACGCAATGATCATGTAGCTGATCATGTACTGATCACGTGACTGATCATGCACTGATCACGTAACTGATCATGCACTGATCACGTGACTGATCATGCACTGATCACGTGGCTGATCATGCACTGATCACGTGGCTGATCATGCACTGATCACGTGGCTATCATGCACTGATCACTTGCCTGATCATACACTGATCAAGTGCCAGATCATGCACTGATCACGTGGCTGATCATGCACTGATCATGATTGATCATGCACTGATCACGTGGCTATCATGCACTGATCACGTGGCTGATCATGCAATGATCACGTAGCTACCATGTACGGTCAGGTGACTGATCATGCACATCAGGTAATTGATCATGCAATGATCACGTGGCTGATCATACACTGCTCACGTGGCTGGTCATGCACAGATCACGTGACAAATCATGCACTGATCACATAGCTATCATGCACTGATCACCTGGCTGATCATGCACTGATCACGTGGCTGATCATGCACTGATACCGTGACTGATCATGGACTGATCACATGACTATCTTGTAGTGATCACGTGACTTAATGGCTTTGATCATGTGACTGATCATGCGCTGATCATGTTTGCTATCATACACTGATCATGTGCCTCTGGAGGCAATAAACAAAGAGCTGAGTAGGCACGAATCAAACAGTCAGCAGGCAATAATCATGGAACTCAGGTGTGAGGAATCATGCTGCTCAGCTGGCAATAATCAAGCAGTGAGCAGGCAGGAATTACGCAGCACAGCTGGCAATTGTCAAGCAGATGACAGGCAGGAATCATGCAGCTCAGCTGGCAATTGTCAAGCAGATGAGCAGTCAGTAATCACGCAGCTCAGCAGGCCCTTATCACGTGACTGAGAATGCACTATTCACGTGGCTGATCATACACTGATCACGTGATGATCATGCACTGATCACTTGGATATCATGCACTGATCACGTGGCTGATCATGCACTGCTCACGTGGCTGATCATGCACTGATCACGTGGCTGAACATGCACTGTTCACGTGGCTGATCACACACTGTCACGTGACATATCATGCACTGATCACGTGGCACTCATGCACTGATCACGTGGCTGATCATACTGTGCTCACGTAACTGATCATGCACACATCACGTGGCTATCATGCACTGCTCACGTGGCTGTCATGGAATGATCACGTGCTACCATATACTGGTCACGTGACTGATCATGCACTGATCACGTAAATGATCATGCACTGTTCACGTGGCTGATCATGCACTGATCACGTGCTGATCATGCACTGATCACGTGACTGATCATGCACTGATCACGTGACCATCATGCACTGATCACGTAGCTATCATGCACTGATCACGTGGCTATCATGCACTGATCACGTGGCTGATCATGCAATGATCACGTAGCAATCATGTAAGTATCAGTGACTGATCAAGCACTGATCACGTAGCTGATCCTGCACTGATCACGTGGCTCATCATGCACTGATCACGTGGCTGATCACACATGCATCACGTGACTGATCATGCACTGATCACGTGACTCATCATGCACTGATCACGTGGCTATCATGCACTGATCACGTAGCTATCATGCACTGATCACGTGGCTGATCATGCAATGATCACGTGGCTACTATGTACTGGTCACGTGACTGATCATGCACTGATCACGTGGCTGATCCTGCACTGATCACATGGCTCATCACGCACTGATCAGTGGCTGATCACACGATCACGTGACTGATCACACTGATCACGTAAATGATCATGCACTGATCTGCACTGATGCACGATCACATGACTGATCACGTGGCTGATCCACTGCGTATCATGACTGATCATGCACTGATCACGTGACTATCATGCACTGATCACGTGGCTATCATGCACTGATCACGTGGCTGATCATGCAATGATCACGTGGCTACCATGCACTGGTCACGTGACTGATCATGCACTGATCAGGTAATTGATCATGCACTGATCACGTGACTGATCATGCACTGATCACGTGACTGATCATGCACAGATCACGTGACTGATCATGCACTGATCACGTGGCTATCATGCACTGCTCACGTGGCTGATCATGCACTGATCACGCAGCTACCATGTACTGGTCACGTGACTGAGCATGCACTGATCACATAACTGATCATGTACTGATCACCTGGCTTATCATGCATTGATTATGTGACTGATCATGTGCTGATCATGTTTGGTGTCATACACTGATCATGTGCCTCTGGAGGCAATGAACATAGAGCTGAGTAGGCAGGAATCAGTCAGCAGGCAATAATCATGGAATTCAGGTGTGAGGAATCATGCTGCTCAGCTGGCAATAATCAAGCAGCTGAGCAGGCAGGAATACGCAGCACAGCTGGCAATTCTCAAGCAGATGACAGGCAGGAAACATGCAGCTCAGCTGGCAATTGTCAAGCAGATGAGCAGTCAGTAATCACGCAGCTCAGCAGGCCCTTATCACGTGACTGAGAATGCACTATTCACGTGGCTGATCATACACTGATCACGTGATGATCATGCACTGATCACTTGGATATCATGCACTGATCACGTGGCTGATCATACACTGCTCAAGTAACTGATCATGCACTGATCACGTGGCTGAACATTCACTGCTCACGTGGCTGATCACACACCTGTCACGTGACATATCATGCACTGATCACGTGCTGATCATGCACTGATCGTGGCAGATCATACACTGTCATGTGCTGATCATGCACATCCATGGCTATCATGCACTGCTCACGTGGCTGATCATGGAATGATCACGTAGCTACCATGCACTGGTCACGTGACTGATCATGCACTGATCACGTAACTGATGCACTGATCACGTGGCTGATCATGCACTGATCACGTGCTGATCACACATGTATCAGGTGACTGATCATGCACTGATCACGTGGCTGATCATGCACTGATCATGTGGCTGATCATGCACTGATCACGTGGCTATCATGCACTGATCACGTGGCTGATCATGCAATGATCACGTAGCAACCATGTACTGGTAATGACTGATCATGCACTGATCACGTAATTGATCCTGCACTGATCACGTGGCTCATCATGCACTGATCACGGGGCTGATCACACATGTATCACGTGACTGATCATGCACAGTTCACGTGGCTCTCATGCACTGATCGCGTGACTATCATGCACTGATCACGTAGCTATCATGCACTGATCACGTGGCTGATCATGCAATGATCATGAGCTAGCATGTACTGGTCATGTGACTGATCATGCACTGATCACGTAACTGATCATGCACTGATCACGTGGCTGATCATGCACTGATCAGTGGCTGTCACACACAATCACGTGACTGATCATGCACTGATCACGTGAATGATCATGCACTGATCACGTGGCTATCATGCACTGATCACGTGGCTGACATGCACTGATCACGCGGCTGATCATGCACGTATCCGTGACTGATCATGCACTGATCACGTGACTATCATGCACTGATCACGTGGCTATCATGCACTGATCACGTGGCTGATCATGCACTGATCACGTAGCTACCATGCACTGATCACGTGACTGATCATGCACTGATCACGTAATTGATCATGCACTGATCACGTGACTGATCATGCACTGATCACGTGACTGATCATGCACTGATCACGTGACTGATCATGCACTGATCACGTGGCTATCATGCACTGATCACGTGGCTGATCATGCACTGATCACGCAGCTACCATGTACTGGTCACATGACTGATCATGCACTGATCACAATTGATCATGCACTGATCACGTGGCTTATCATGCACTGATCATGTGACTGATCATGTGCTGATCATGTTTGGTGTCACACTGATCATGTGCCTCTGGAGGCAATGAACATAGAGCTGAGTAGGCAGGAATCAGTCAGCAGGCTATAATCATGGAACTCACCTCTGAGAAATCATGCTGCTCAGCTGGCAATAATCAAGTAGATGAGCAGGCAGGAATTACGCAGCACAGGTGGCAATTGTCAAGCAGATGACAGGCAGGAATCATGCAGCTCAGCTGGCAATTGTCAAGCAGATGAGCAGACAGTAATCACGCAGCTCAGCAGGCCCTGATCACGTGACTGAGCATGCACTGTTCACGTGGCTGATCATACACTGATCACGTGACTGATCATGCACTGATCACGTGACTGATCATGCACTGATCACGTGGCTATCATGCACTGATCACGTGGCTGATCATGCACTGATCACGTGGCTGATCATGCACTGATCACGTGGCTGATCATGCACTGATCACGTGACTGATCATGCACTGATCACGTGACTGATCATGCACTGATCACGTGGCTATCATGCACTGATCACGTGGCTGATCATGCATGATCACGCAGCTACCATGTACTGGTCACATGACTGATCATGCACTGATCACGTGACTGATCATGCACTGATCACGTGGCTATCATGCACTACTCACGTGGCTGATCATGCAATGATCATGTAGCTACCATGTACTGGTCACGTGACTGATCATACACTGATCACGTGACTGATCATGCACTGATCACGTGGCTGATCATGCACTGATCATGTGACTGATCATGCACTGATCACGTGGCTATCATGCACTGATCACGTGGCTGATCATGCACTGATACCGTGACTGAGCATGGACTGATCACATGACTATCATGTAGTGATCACGTGACTTAATGGCGCTGATCATGTGACTGATCATGCGCTGATCATGTTTGCTATCATACACTGATCATGTGCCTCTGGAGGCAATAAACAAAGAGCTGAGTAGGCACGAATCAAACAGTCAGCAGGCAATAATCATGGAACTCAGGTGTGAGGAATCATGCTGCTCAGCTGGCAATAATCAAGCAGCTGAGCAGGCAGGAATTACGCAGCACAGCTGGCAATTGTCAAGCAGATGACAGGCAGGAATCGTGCAGCTCAGCTGGCAATTGTCAAGCAGATGAGCAGACAGTAATCACGCAGCTCAGCAGGCCCTGATCACGTGACTGAGCATGCACTGTTCACGTGGCTGATCATACACTGATCACGTGACTGATCATGCACTGATCACGTGGATATCATGCACTGATCACGTGGCTGATCATGCACTGATCACGTGGCTGATCATGCACTGATCACGTGGCTGATCATACACTGATCATGTGACTGATCATGCACTGATCACGTGGCTGATCATGCACTGATCACGTGACTGATCATGCACTGATCACGTGGCTGATCATGCACTGATCACGTGGCTATCATGCACTGATCACGTGGCTGATCATGCGATGATCACGCAGCTATCATGCACTGGTCACGTGACTGATCATGCACTGATCACGTGACTGATCATGCACTGATCACGTGGCTATCATGCACTGATCACGTGGCTGATCATGCACTGATCACGTAGCTACCATGCACTGATCACGTGACTGATCATGCACTGATCACGTGACTGATCATGCACTGATCACGTGGCTATCATGCACTGATCACGTGACTGATCATGCACTGATCACGTCTATATCATGCACTGATCACGTGACTGATCATGCACTGATCACGTGACTGATCATGCACTGATCACGTGGCTATCATGCACTGATCACGTGGCTGATCATGCACTGATCACGTAGCTACCATGTACTGGTCACGTGACTGATCATGCACTGATCACGTAATTGATCATGCACTGATCACGTGGCTGATCATGCACTGATCACGTGGCTGATCACACATGATCACGTGACTGATCATGCACTGATCACGTGGCTATCATGCACTGATCACGTGGCTGATCATGCACTGATCACGTGACTGATCATGCACTGATCACGTGACTGATCATGCACTGATCACGTGGCTGATCATGCACTGATCACGTGACTGATCATGCACTGATCACGTGACTGATCATGCACTGATCACGTGGCTATCATGCACTGATCACGTGGCTGATCATGCACTGATCACGTGACTGATCATGCACTGATCACGTGACTGATCATGCACTGATCACGTGGCTATCATGCACTGATCACGTGGCTGATCATGCAATGATCATGTAGCTACCATGTACTAGTCACGTGACTGATCATGCACTGATCACGTGACTGATCATGCACTGATCACGTGGCTGATCATGCACTGATCACGTGACTGATCATGCACTGATCACGTGGCTGATCATGCACTGATCACGTGACTGATCATGCACTGATCACGTGGCTGATCATGCACTGATCACGTGGCTATCATGCACTGATCACGTGGCTGGACATGCACTGATCACGTGCCTGATCATGCACTGATCACGTGGCTGATCATGCACTGATCACGTGACTGATCATGCACTGATCACGTGGCTGATCATGCACTGATCACGTGGCTGATCATGCACTGATCACGTGACTGATCATGCACTGATCACGTGACTGATCATGCACTGATCACGTGGCTATCATGCACTGATCACGTGGCTGGACATGCACTGATCACGTGCCTGATCATGCACTGATCACGTGGCTGATCATGCACTGATCACGTGGCACTCATGCACTGATCACGTGGCTGATCATACACTGATCACGTAACTGATCATGCACTGATCACGTGGCTATCATGCACTGATCACGTGGCTGATCATGCAATGATCACGTGGCTACCATATACTGGTCACGTGACTGATCATGCACTGATCACGTAAATGATCATGCACTGATCACGTGACTGATCATGCACTGATCACGTGACTGATCATGCACTGATCACGTGGCTATCATGCACTGATCACGTGGCTGATCATGCACTGATCACGTAGCAACCATGTACTGGTCACGTGACTGATCATGCACTGATCACGTAATGATCCTGCACTGATCACGTGACTGATCATGCACTGATCACGTGGCTGATCACACACTGATCACGTGACTGATCATGCACTGATCACGTGGCTATCATGCACTGATCACGTGGCTGATCATGCACTGATCACGTGGCTACCATGCACTGATCACGTGACTGATCATGCACTGATCACGTGGCTGATCATGCACTGATCACGTGGCTACCATGCACTGATCACGTGACTGATCATGCACTGATCACGTGACTGATCATGCACTGATCACGTGGCTATCATGCACTGATCACGTGGCTGATCATGCACTGATCACGTAGCTACCATGCACTGATCACGTGACTGATCATGCACTGATCACGTGGCTGATCATGCACTGATCACGTAGCTACCATGCACTGATCACGTGACTGATCATGCACTGATCACGTGGCTATCATGCACTGATCACGTGGCTGATCATGCAATGATCACGCAGCTACCATGTACTGGTCACATGACTGATCATGCACTGATCACGTGATTGATCATGCACTGATCACGTGGCTTATCATGCACTGATCATGTGACTGATCATGTGCTGATCATGTTTGGTATCACACTGATCATGTGCCTCTGGAGGCAATGAACAAAGAGCTGAGTAGGCAGGAAACAGTCAGCAGGCAATAATCATGGAACTCAGCTGTGAGAAATCATGCTGCTCAGCTGTCAATAATCAAGCAGCTGAGCAGGCAGGAATTACGCAGCACAGCTGGCAATTGTCAAGCAGATGACAGGCAGGAATCGTGCAGCTCAGCTGGCAATTGTCAAGCAGATGAGCAGACAGTAATCACGCAGCTCAGCAGGCCCTGATCACGTGACTGAGCATGCACTGTTCACGTGGCTGATCACTCACTTATCACGTGACTGATCATGCACTGATCACGTGGCTATCATGCACTGATCACGTGGCTGATCATGCACTGATCACGTGACTGATCATGCACTGATCACGTGGCTATCATGCACTGATCACGTGGCTGATCATGCACTGATCATATGACTGATCATTCACTGATCACGTAGCTATCTTGCACTGATCACTTGGCTGATCATACACTCATCACGGGACTGATCGTGCACTGATCAAGGCGCTATCATGCATTGATTACATGACTCCACATGCAGTGATCACGTGGATGATCATGCACTGATCACGTGACTGACCATGCACTGATCACGTGACTGATCATGCACTGATCACGTGGCTATCATGCACTGATCACCTGGCTATCATGCACTGATCACGTGACTGATCATGCACTGATCACGTGACTGATCATGCACTGATCACGTGTCTATCATGCACTGATCACTTGGCTGGACATACACTGATCACGTGCCTGGTCATGCACTGATCACGTGGCTGATCATGCACTGATCAGGTGACTGATCATGCACTGATCACGTGGCTATCATGCACTGATCACCTGGCTATCACGCACAGATCACGTGACTGATCATGCACTGATCGCGTGACTGATCATGCACTGATCACGAGGCTATCATGCACTGATCACTTGGCTGGACATACACTGATTACGTGCCTGGTCATGCACTGATCACGTGGCTGATCATGCACTGATCACATGGATATCATGCACTGATCACGTGGCTGAACATGCACTGTTCACGCGGCTTATCAAAAACTTGTCACGTGACTGATCATGCACTGATCACGTGGCACTCATGCACTGATCACGTGGCTGATCATATTCTGCTCACGTAACTGATCATGCACACATCAGGTGGCTATCATGCACTTCTCACCTGGCTGGTCATGCAATGTTCACGTAACTACCATATATGGTCACGTGACTGATCATGCACAGATCACGAAAATGATCATGCACTGTTCACGTGACTGATTATGTACTGATCACGTGACTGATCACGCACTGATCACATGGCTATCATGCACTGCTCACGTGGCTGATCATGCAATGATCACGTAGCAACCATTTACTGGTCACGTGACTGATCATGCACTGTTCACGTAATGAATCCTGCACTGATCACCTGACTCATCATGCACTGATCACGTGGCTGATCATACACGTATCACGTGACTGATCATGCACTGATCACGTGGTTATCATGCACTGATCACGTGGATAGCATGCACGGATCACGTGGCTGATCACACACGTATCACGTGACTGATCATGCACTGATCACGTGGCTATCATGCACTGATCACGTGGCTATCATGCACTGATCACGTGGCTTATCAGGCAATGATCACGTAGCTACCTTGTACTGGTCACGTAACTGATCATGCACTGAGCACGTAATTGATCATGCACTGATCACGTGGCTGATCAAGCACTGATCAGGTGGCTATCATGCACTGATCACGTGGCTGATCATGCAATGATCACGTAGCTACCATGCACTGATCACGTGACTGATCATGCACTGATCACGTGGCTGATCATGCAATGATCACGTGGCTGATCATGCAATGATCACGTAGCTACCATGGACTGGTCACGTGACTGATCATGCACTGATCACGTGGCTATCATGCACTGCTCACGTGGCTGATCATGCAATGATCATGCAGCTACCATGTACTGGTCACATGACTGATCATGCACTGATCACGTAATTGATCATGCACTGATCACCTGGCTTATCATGCATTGATCATGTGACTGATCATGTGCTGATCATGTTTGGTGTCACACCCTGATTATGTGCCTCTGGAGGCAAAGAATATAGAGCTGAGTAGGCAGGAAACAGTCAGCAGGCTATAATCATGGAACTCAGCTCTGAGAAATTATGCTGCTCAGCTATCAATAATCAAGTAGATGAGCAGGCAGGAATTACGCAACACAGGTGGCAATTGTCAAGGAGATGGCAGGCAGGAATCGTGCAGCTCAGCTGGCAATTGTCAAGCAGATGAGCAGACAGTAATCACGCAGCTCAGCAGGTCCTGATCACGTGACTGAGCATGCAGTGTTCACATGGCTGATCACTCACCTATCACGTGACTGATCATGCACTTATCACGTGGCTCTCATGCACTGATCACCTGGCTATCATGCACTGATCACGTGACTGATCATGCACTGATCACGTGGCTATCATGCCCTGATGACGTGGCTAATCATGCACTGATCATATGACTGATCATTCACTGATCACGTAGCTATCTTGCACTGATCACTTGGCTGATCATACACTCATCACGGGACTGATCGTGCACTGATCAAGGCGCTATCATGCATTGATTACATGACTCCACATGCAGTGATCACGTGGATGATCATGCACTGATCACGTGACTGACCATGCACTGATCACGTGACTGATCATGCACTGATCACGTGGCTATCATGCACTGATCACCTGGCTATCATGCACTGATCACGTGACTGATCATGCACTGATCACGTGACTGATCATGCACTGATCACGTGTCTATCATGCACTGATCACTTGGCTGGACATACACTGATCACGTGCCTGGTCATGCACTGATCACGTGGCTGATCATGCACTGATCGCGTGACTGATCATGCACTGATCACGAGGCTATCATGCACTGATCACTTGGCTGGACATACACTGATTACGTGCCTGGTCATGCACTGATCACGTGGCTGATCATGCACTGATCACATGGATATCATGCACTGATCACGTGGCTGAACATGCACTGTTCACGCGGCTTATCAAAAACTTGTCACGTGACTGATCATGCACTGATCACGTGGCACTCATGCACTGATCACGTGGCTGATCATATTCTGCTCACGTAACTGATCATGCACACATCAGGTGGCTATCATGCACTTCTCACCTGGCTGGTAATGCAATGTTCACGTAACTACCATATATGGTCACGTGACTGATCATGCACAGATCACGAAAATGATCATGCACTGTTCACGTGACTGATTATGTACTGATCACGTGACTGATCACGCACTGATCACATGGCTATCATGCACTGCTCACGTGGCTGATCATGCAATGATCACGTAGCAACCATTTACTGGTCACGTGACTGATCATGCACTGTTCACGTAATGAATCCTGCACTGATCACCTGACTCATCATGCACTGATCACGTGGCTGATCATACACGTATCACGTGACTGATCATGCACTGATCACGTGGTTATCATGCACTGATCACGTGGATATCATGCACGGATCACGTGGCTGATCACACACGTATCACGTGACTGATCATGCACTGATCACGTGGCTATCATGCACTGATCACGTGGCTATCATGCACTGATAACGTGGCTGATCATGCAATGATAACGTAGCTAACATGTACTGGTCACGTGACTGATCTTGCACTGATCACGTAATTGATCATGCACTGATCACGTGGCTGATCAAGCACTGATCAGGTGGCTATCATGCACTGATCACGTGGCTAATAATACACTGTTCACGTTTCTGAGCATGCACTGATCACGTGGCTGATCATACACTGCTCACGTAACTGATCATGCACTGATCACGTAATTGATCATGCACTGATCACGTGGCTGATCATGCACTGATCACTTGACTGATCATGCACTGATCACGTGACTTATCATGCACTGATCACGTGACTGATCATACACTGATCACGTGATTAATCAAGCACTGATCACTTGGATATCATGCACTGATCACGTGGCTAATAATACATTGTTCACGTTTCTGAGCATGCACTGAAAACGTGGCTGATCATACACTGCTCACGTAACTGATCATGCACTGATCACGTAATTGATCATGCACTGATCACGTGGCTGATCATGCAATGATCACCTAGCTACCATGTACTGGTCCCGTGAGTGATCATGCACTGATCACGTAATTGATCATGGACTGATCACGTGGCTGATCACGCACTGATCACGTGACTGATCATGCACTGATCACGTGGCTATCATGCACTGCTCACGTGGCTGATCATGCAGTGATCACGCACCTACCTTGTACTGGTCACATGACTGATCATGCACTGATTACGTAATTGATCATGCACTGATCACCTGGCTTATCATGCATTCATCATGTGACTGATCATGTGCTGATCATGTTTGGTGTCACACACTGATCATGTGCATCTGGAGGCAATGAACAAAGAGCTGAGTAGGCAGGAATCAGTCAGCAGGCTATAATCATGGAACTCAGCTTTGAGAAATCATGCTGCTCAGCTGGAAATAATCAAGTAGATGAGCAGGCAGGAATAATGTAGCACAGGTGGCAATTGTCAAGGAGATGACAGGCAGGAATCGTACAGCTCAGCTGGCAATTGTCAAGCAGATGAGCAGACAGTAATCATGCAGCTCAGCACGCCCTGATCACGTGACTGAGCATGCACTGTTCACGGTGCTGATCACACACCTATCACGTGAATGATCATGCACTGATCACGTGGCTCTCATGCACTGATCACGTGATTGCACATGCACTGATCACGTAATTGTAGGCACTGCTCACGTGGCTATCATGAACTGATGACGTGGCTGATCATGCACTGATCATGTGACTGATCATGCACTGATCACGTAGCTATCTTGCACTGGTCACTTGGCTGATCATACACTCATCACAGGACTGATCGAGCACTGATTATGATGCTATCATGCATTGACTACATGACTCCACATGCACTGATCACGTGGATGATCATGCACTGATCACGTGACTGACCATGCACTGATCACGTGACTGATTATGAACTGATCACGTGGCTGATCATGCACTGATCACGTGGCTATCATGCACTGCTCACGTGGCTGATCATGCAATGATCACGTAGCTACCATGTACTGGTCACGTGACTGCTCATGCACTGATCACGTAATTGATCATGCACTGGTCATGTGGCTGATCATGCACTGATCACGTGGCTGATCATACACTTATCACGTGACTGATCATGCACTGATCACGTGACTGATCATGCACTGATCACGTGGCTATCATGCACTGATCACTTGGCTGGTCATACAGATCACGTGCCTCGTCATGCACTGATCACGTGGCTGATCATGCACTGATCACGTGACTGATCATGCACTGCTCTCATGGCTATCATGCAGTGATCACGTGGCTATCATGCACAGATCACATGGCTGAGCATGCAATGATCACGTAGCTACCATATACTGGTCACGTGACTGGTCATGCACTGATCACGTGGCTGATCATGCACTGATCACGTGACTGATCATGCACTGTTCACGAGACTCATCATGCACTGATCACGTGGCTATCATGCACTGATCACTTGGCTGGTCATACAGATCACGTGCCTCGTCATGCAAAGATCACGTAAATGATCATGCACTGTTCACGTGACTCATCATGTACTGATCACGTGACTGATCATGCACTGATCACGTGGCTATCATGCACTGCTCACGTGGCTGATCATGCAATGATCATGTAGAAACCATGTACTGGTCACGTGACTGATCATGCACTGATCACGTAATTAATCCTGCACTGATCACCTGACTCATCATGCACTGATCTCGTGGCTGATCACACACGTATCATGTGACTGATCATGCACTGATCACGTGGCTATCATGCACTAATCACGGGGCTATCATTCACTGATCACG
Source organism: Bos javanicus (assembly GCF_032452875.1). NCBI lineage: Eukaryota > Metazoa > Chordata > Mammalia > Artiodactyla > Bovidae > Bos > Bos javanicus. The sequence continues at coordinate 144,513 of NW_026894245.1, read as the reverse complement.
TGGATATCATGCACTGATCACGTGGCTGATCAAACACGTATCACATGACTGATCATGCACTGATCACGTGGCTATTATGCACTGATCACTTGGCTGATCATGCATTGATCATGTAGCTACCATGTACTGGTCACATGACTGATCATGCACTGATCACGTAATTGATCATGCACTGATCACGTGGCTGATCATGCACTGAACACGTGAATAATCATGCACTGATCACGTGACTGTTCATACACTGATCATGCGGCTATTATGCACTGCTACTTACCTGATCATGCAATGATCACGCAGCTACCATGTACTGGTCACGTGACTGATCATGCACTGATGACATAATTGATCATGCACTAATCATGTGGCTGATTATGCACTGATCACGTGACTGATCATGCACTGATCACGTGACTGATCATACACTGATCACGTGGCTATCATGCACTGATCACTTGGCTGGTCATACACTGATCACGGAGTTACCATGTACTGGTCACGTGACTGATCATGCACTGATGACGTAATTGATCATGCACTGATCATCTGGCTATTCATGCACTAATCACGTGGCTGATCATGCACTGATCACGTGGCTATCATGCACTTATCACATGGCTGGTCATACACTGATCTTACAGCTACCATGTACCGGTCACGTGAATGATCATACACCCATCAGGTGACTGATCATGCTCTGATTACGTGGCTATCATGCACTGACCATGAGACTGAAAATGCACTGATCACGTCTAATCATGCACTGATCACATGACTGCCCACGCCCTGATCATGTGGATGATCATACACTAATCATGTGACAGATCACGCACTGATCACGTGGCTGATCATGCACTGATACCGTGACTGAGCCTGGACTGATCACATGACTATCATGTAGTGATCACGTGACTTAATGGCGCTGACCATGTGACTGGTCATGCGCTGATCATGTTTGCTATCATACACTGATCATGTGCCTCTGGAGGCAATAAACAAAGAGCTGAGTAGGCACGAATCAAACAGTCAGCAGGCAATAATCATGGAACTCAGGTGTGAGGAATCATGCTGCTCAGCTGGCAATAATCAAGCAGCTGAGCAGGCAGGAATTACGCAGCACAGCTGGCAATTGTCAAGCAGATGACAGGCAGGAATCGTGCAGCTCAGCTGGCAATTGTCAAGCAGATGAGCAGACAGTAATCACGCAGCTCAGCAGGCCCAGATCACGTGACTGAGCATGCACTGTTCACGTGGCTGATCATACACTGTTCACGTGTCTGACCATGCACTGATCACGTGGCTGATCATACACTGCTCACGTAAGTGATCATGCACTGATCACGTGGCTATCATGCACTGATCACGTGACTGATCATGCACTGGTCACGTGACTGATTATGCCCTGATCAAGTGGCTATCATGCACTGATCACTTGGCTGATCATGCAATGATCATGAAGTTAACATGTACCGGTCACGTGACCGATCATACCCCCATCAGGTGACTGATCATACTGATCACGTGGCTATATTGCACTGATCACGTGGCTATCATGCACTGATTACATGGATGATCATGCAATGATCACGTAGCTACCATGCACTGGTCACGTGACTGATCATGCACTGATCAGGTAACTGATCATGCACTGATCACGTGACTGATCATGCACAGATCACGTGACTGATCATGCACAGATCACGTGACTGATCATGGACTGATCACGGGGCTATCATGCACTGCTCACGTGGCTGATCATGCAATGATCACATAATTGATCATGCACTGATCACCTGGCTTATCATGCATTGATTATGTGACTGATCATGTGCTGATCATGTTTGGTGTCACACACTGATCTTGTGCCTCTGAAGGCAATGAACATAGAGCTGAGTAGACAGGAATCAGTCAGCAGGCTATAATCATGGAACTCAGCTCTGAGAAATCATGCTGCTCAGCTGGCAATAATGAAGTAGATGAGCAGGCAGGAATTACGCAGCACAGGTGGCAATTGTCAAGGAGATGACAGGCAGGAATCGTGCAGCTCAGCTGGAAATTGTCAAGCAGATGAGCAGACAGTAATCACGCAGCTCAGCAGGCCCTGATCACGTGACTGAGCATGCACTGTTCACGTGGCTGATCATACACTGATCACGTGATGATCATGTACTGATCACTTGGATATCATGCACTGATCACGTGGCTGATCATACACTGTTCACGTGTCTGAACATGCACTGATCACGTGGCTGATCATACACTGCTCACGTAACTGATCATGCAGTGATCACGTGGCTATCATGCACTGAATACTTGGCTGACCATGCACTGTTCATGTGGCTGATCACACACCTGTCACGTGACATATCGTGCACTGATCCCGTGGCTCTCATGCACTGATCACGTGGCTATCCTGCACTGATCACGTGGATATCATGCACTGATCACCTGGCTGATCACACATGTATCACGTGACTGATCATGCACTGATCACGTGGCTGATCATGCAATGATCACGTAGTACCATGCACTGGTCACGTGACTGATCATGCACTGATCAGGTAATTGATCATGCACTAATCACGTGAGTGATCATGCACACATCACCTGACTGATCATGCACAGATCACGTGACGGATCATGCACTGATCACGTGGCTATCATGCACTGCTCACGTGGCTGATCATGCAATGATCAGGCAGCTACCATGTACTGGTCACATGACTGATCATGAACTGATCACATAATTGATCATGCACTGATCACCTGGCTTATCATGCATTGATCATGTGACTGATCATGTGCTGATAATGTTTGGTGTCACACACTGATCATGTGTCTCTGGAGGCAATGAACATAGATCTGAGTAGGCAGGAATCAGTCAGCAGGCTATAATCATGGAACTCAGCTCTGAGAAATCATGCTGCTCAGCTGGCAATAATCAAGTAGATGAGCAGGCAGGAATTACGCAGCACAGGTGGCAATTGTCAAGGAGATGGCAGGCAGGAATCGTGCAGCTCAGCTGGAAATTGTCAAGCAGATGAGCAGACAGTAATCACGCAGCTCAGCAGGCCCTGATCACGTGACTGAGCATGAACTGTTCACATGGCTGATCACACACTTATCACGTGACTGATCATGCACTGATCTTGTGACTGATCATGCACTGATCACGTAGCTATCTTGCACTGATCAATTGGCTGATCATACACTCATCACGGGACTGATCGTGCACTGATCACGGCGCTATCATGCATTGACTACATGACTCCACATGCACTGATCACGTGGATGATCATGCACTGATCACGTGACTGACCATGCACTGATCACGTTACTGATCAGGCACTGATCACATGGCTGATCATGCACTGATCACGTGGCTATCATGCAGCTGATCACGTGGCTATCATGCACTGCTCACGTGGCTGATCAGGCAATGATCACGTACCTACCATGTACTGGTCACGTGACTGATCATGCACTGATCACATAATTGATCATGCACTGATCATGTGGCTGATCTTGCACTGATCACGTGGCTGAACATACACTGATCACGTGACTGATCATGCACTGATCACGTGACTGATCATGCACTGATCACGTGGCTATAATGCACTGATCACTTGGCTGGACATACACTGATTACGTGCCTGGTAATGCACTGATCACGTGGCTGATCATGCACTGATCACGTGACTGATCATACACTGTTCACGTGTCTGACCATGCACTGATCACGTTGCTGAACATACACTGCTCATGTAACCGATCATGCACTGATCACGTGGCTGATCATACACTGTTCACGTGTCTGACCATGCACTGATCACGTGGCTGATCATACACTGCTCACGTAACTGATCATGCACTGATCACGTGGCTATCATGCCCTGAATACGTGGCTGGACATGCACTGTTCATGTGGCTGATCACACACCTGTCACGTGACATATCATGCACTGATCACGTGGCACTCATGCACTGATCACGTGGCTGATCATACTCTGCTCACGTAACTCATCATGCACACATCACGTGGCTATTATGCACTGCTCACGTGGTTCGTCATGGAATGATCACGAAGCTACCATATACTGGTCACGTGACTGATCATGCACAGATCACGTAAATGATCATGCAGTGTTCACGTGACTGATCATGTACTGATCACGTGACTAATCATGAAGTGATCACGTGGCTATCCTGCAATGATCACGAGGATAACATGCACTGATCACGTGGCTGATCATGCAATGATCACGTAGCTACCATGCACTGATCATGTGACTGATCATGCACTGATCACGTGGCTGATCATGCAATGATCACGTAGCTACCATGGACTGGTCACGTGACTGATCATGCACTGATCACGTGGCTATCATGCACTGCTCACGTGGCTGAACATGCAATGATCACGCAGCTACCATGTACTGGTCACATGACTGATCATGCACTGATCACGTAATTGATCATGCACTGATCACCTGGCTTATCATGCATTGATCATGTGACTGATCATGTGCTGATCATGTTTGGTGTCACACACTGATCATGTGCCTCTGGAGGCAAAGAACATAGAGCTGAGTAGGCAGGAAACAGTCAACAGGGTATAATCATGGAACTCAGCTCTGAGAAATCATGCTGCTCAGCTGGCAATAATCAAATAGATGAGCAGGCAGGAATTACGCAGCACAGGTGGCAATTGTCAAGAAGATGGCAGGCAGGAATCGTGCAGCTCAGCTGGCAATTGTCAAGCAGATGAGCAGACAGTAATCACGCAGCTCAGCAGGCCCTGATCACGTGACTGAGCATGCAGTGTTCACATGGATGATCACACACCTATCACGTGACTGATCATGCACTTATCACGTGGCTCTCATGCACTGATCACCTGGCTATCATGCACTGAACACGTGACTGATCATGCACTGATCACGTGGCTATCATGCCCTGATGACGTGGCTAATCATGCACTGATCATATGACTGATCATTCACTGATCACGTAGCTATCTTGCACTGATCACTTGGCTGATCATACACTCATCACGGGACTGATGTGCACTGATCAAGGCGCTATCATTTATTGATTACATGACTCCACATGCACTGATCACGTGGATGATCATGCACTGATCACGTGACTGAGAGGCGCTGATCACGTGACTGTGCCGTCAGTGATCACGTGGCTGAGCAGGCACTGATATCGTGACTGAGCATGCACTGATCATGTGCTGGGAGCCGGGGAGCCCTTCCACTCTGGACAAAGGTCATGAGGAAGGAGGCTCGGCATACGCAAATGCGGGATGGAGCCTCAGGTGTCCACCCGGATATTCTCGAGCATCTCCCCCCCAAAAAAACCAGAGTCTGCCTACTGTATTGCTTTGTGCTCTCACCTCTGATTTCACTGGGGGCTGTCCCCCACCACCATCTCGCTCTCTCTGTCAAAGTGTTAACCGACAGCTCCAATTCATAAAGTTCCTTGTCATTCTTCCCTTTAACTTCCAGCTGAGTCTCCATCTGGAGCGCGGAACCCACCACGCTTACTAATTATGCCTGGGCTGCTAAGACTCACTCGAGAAGGTGTCTAGGGTGAGGCACCTTTCGCTATTCGAGAGGGCGCCTGCGGCCTCCGTAAGTGGTGCAAACTTCTTGTCTTGAAGTTTGATTGGTCTATCCGCGTAAACCAAGCTACTCAGTCTCTTTTCTCCACCGAATTTTCCTACTGAGCTCTCCTCATACTATTATTCTTGACATCTCTGATTAGCATATAAATAGTCGCCTAGGCCATCTCTCCTTCGAATACCCAGGATCAGTTGGGGCTGGTCCCAGGCAGGTGGCGACACAACAGAGACCTCAGGAGGCGATACTCAAAGAGCTGAGCAGACACGAACCACGCAATCAGCAGGCAATAAGCATGGAGCTCAGCAGTGACGAATCATGCTGCTCAACTGGCAATAATCAAGCACGTGACCAGGCAGAAATCACGCAGCTCAGCTGGCAATTGTCAAGCAGATGAGTCGGCAGGAATCACGCAGCTCAGCAGGCCCTGATCACGTGACTCTGCAGGCACTGATCACGTGGCTGATCAAGTCCAGATCATGTGACTGTGCATGCACTGATGACGTGGCTGTTCGGGCACTGATCACGTGTTTATCAGGCAGTGATCAGTGACTGACAGGGGCTGATCAGGGGACTGTGCACGCACTAATCAGGTGGCTGATCAGGAAATGATCACCTGACTGCGCATGCAGTCATCACGTGGCTGGTCGTTCACTGATCACGTGTTTATCATACGGTGATCACGTGACTGAGAGGCGCTGATCACGTGACTGTGCCGTCAGTGATCACGTGGCTGAGCATGCACTGATATCGTGACTGAGCATGCACTGATCATGTGCCGGGAGCCGGGGAGGCATTCCACTCTGGACAAAGGTCATGAGGAAGGAGGCTCAGCATACGCAAATGCGGGATCGAGCCTCAGGAGTCCACCCGCATATTCTCGAGCATCTCCCCCCCAAAAAAACCAGAGTCTGCCTACTGTATTGCTTTGTGCTCTCACCTCTGATTTCACTGGGGGCCTTCCCCCACCACCATCTCGCTCTCTCTGTCAAAGAGTTAACTTACAGCTCCAATTCATAAAGTTCCTTGTCATTCTTCCCTTTAACTTCCAGCTGAGTCTCCATCTGGAGCGCGGAACCCACCACGCTTACTAATTATGCCTGGGCTGCTAAAACCCACTCGAGAAGGTGTCTAGGGTGAGGCACCTTTCGCTATTCGAGAGGGCGCCTGAGGCCTACGTAAGTGGTGCAAACTTCGTGTCTTGAAGATTGATTGGTCTTCTGCGAGAACCAAGCTACTCAGTCTCTTTTCTCCACCGAATTTTCCTACTGAGCTCTCCTCATACTATTATTCTTGACATCTCTGATTAGCATATAAATAGTCGCCTAGGCCATTTCTCCTTCGAATACCCTGGATAAGTTGGGACTGGTCCCCGGCAGGTGGCGACCGAACAGGGACCTCAAGAGGCGATACTCAAAGAGCTGAGCAGACACGAACCACGCAATCAGCAGGCAATAAGCATGGAGCTCAGCAGTGACGAATCATGCTGCTCAACTGGCAATAATCAAGCACGTGACCAGGCAGGAATCACGCAGCTCAGCTGGCAATTGTCAAGCAGATGAGCCGACAGGAATCACGCAGCTCAGATGGCAATTGTCATGCAGATGAGCCGGCAGGAATCACGCAGCTCAGCAGGCCCTGATCACGTGACTTTGCAGGCACTGATCACGTGGCTGATCAAGTGCAGATCACGTGACTGAGCATGCACTGATCACGTGGCTATCATGCACTGATGACTTGACTGCGCATGCACTGATGACGTGGCTGATCAGGCACTGATCACATGGCTCATCATGCACTGATCACGTGTTTATCAGGCAATGATCAGTGACTGACAGGCGCTGATCATGGGACTGTGCACGCACTGATCACGTGGCTATCATGCACTGATCACGTGACTGCGCATGCACTGATGACGTGGCTGTTTGGGCACTGATCACGTGTTTATCAGGCAGTGATCAGTGACTGACAGGCGCTGATCATGGGACTGTGCACGCACTGATCACGTGGCTATCATGCACTGATCACTTGACTGCGCATGCACTGATGACGTGGCTGTTCGGGCACTGATCACGTGTTTATCAGGCAGTGATCAGTGACTGAGAGGGGCTGATCAGGGGACTGTGCACGCACTGATCAGGTGGCTGATCAGGAACTGACCACCTGACTGCGCATGCAGTGATCACGTGGCTGGTCGTTCACTGATCACGTGTTTATCATACGGTGATCACGTGACTGAGAGGCGCTGATCACGTGACTGTGCCGTCAGTGATCACGTGGCTGAGCAGGCACTGATATCGTGACTGAGCATGCACTGATCATGTGCCGGGAGCCGGGGAGGCCTTCCACTCTGGACGAAGGTCATGAGGAAGGAGGCTCGGCATACGCAAATGTGGGATCGAGCCTCAGGAGTCCACCTGCATATTCTCGAGCATCTCCCCCCAAAAAAAACCAGAGTCTGCCTACTGTATTGCTTTGTGCTCTCACCTCTGATTTCACTGGAGGATGTCCACCACCACCATCTCGCTCTCTCTGTCAAAGAGTTAACTTACAGCTCCAATTCATAAAGTTCCTTGTCATTCTTCCCTTTAACTTCCAGCTGAGTCTCCATCTGGAGCACGGAACCCACCACGCTTACTAATTATGCCTGGGCTGCTAAGACCCACTCGAGAAGGTGTCTAGGGTGAGGCAACTTTCGCTATTCGAGAGGGCGCCTGCGGCCTACGTAAGTGGTGCAAACTTCTTGTCTTGAAGATTGATTGGTCTTCTGCGAGAATCAAGCTATTCAGTCTCTTTTCTCCACCGAATATTCCTACTGAGCTCTCCTCATACTATTATTCTTGACATCTCTGATTAGCATATAAATAGTCGCCTAGGCCATCTCTCCTTCGAATACCCTGGATCAGTTGGGGCTGGTCCCCGGCAGGTGGCGACCGAACAGGGACCTCAGGAGGCGATACTCAAAGAGCTGAGCAGACACGAACCATGCAATCAGCAGGCAATAAGCATGGAGCTCAGCAGTGACGAATCATGCTGCTCAACTGGCAATAATCAAGCACGTGACCAGGCAGGAATCACGCAGCTCAGCTGGCAATTGTCAAGCAGATGAGCCGACAGGAATCACGCAGCTCAGATGGCAATTGTCATGCAGATGAGCCGGCAGGAATCACGCAGCTCAGCAGGCCCTGATCACGTGACTCTTCAGGCACTGATCACGTGGCTGATCAAGTACAGATCACATGATTGAGCATGCACTGATCACGTGGCTATCATGCACTGATGACGTGACTGCGCATGCACTGATGACCTGGCTGATAAGGCACTGATCACATGGCTCATCATGCACTGATCACGTGTTTATCAGGCAATGATCAGTGACTGACAGGCGCTGATCATGGGACTGTGCACGCACTGATCACGTGGCTATCATGCACTGATCACGTGACTGCGCATGCACTGATGACGTGGCTGTTCAGGCACTGATCACGTGTTTATCAGGCAGTGATCAGTGACTGACAGGCACTGATCAGGGGACTGTGCACGCACTGATCAGGTGGCTGATCAGGAACTGATCACCTGACCGCGCATGCAGTGATCACGTGGCTGGTCGTTCACTGATCACGTGTTGATCATACGGTGATCACGTGACTGAGAGGCGCTGATCACGTGACTGTGCCGTCAGTGATCACGTGGCTGAACAGGCACTGATATCGTGACTGAGCATGCACTGATCATGTACCGGGAGCCGGGGAGGCCTTCCACTCTGGACAAAGGTCATGAGGAAGGAGGCTCGGCATACGCAAATGCGGGATCGAGCCTCAGGAGCCAACCCGGATATTCTCGAGCATCTCCCCCCCAAAAAAACCAGAGTCTACCTACTGTATTGCTTTGTGCTCTCACCTCTGATTTCACTGGGGGCCTTCCCCCACCACCATCTCACTCTCTCTGTCAAAGAGTTAACTTACAGCTCCAATTCATAAAGTTCCTTGTCATTCTTCCCTTTAACTTCCAGCTGAGTCTCCATCTGGAGCGCGGAACCCACCACGCTTACTAATTATGTCTGGGCTGCTAAGACCCACTCGAGAAGGTGTCTAGGGTGAGGCACCTTTCGCTATTCGAGAGGGCGCCTGCGGCCTACGTAAGTGGTGCAAACTTCTTGTCTTGAAGTTTGATTGGTCTTCCGCGTAAACCAAGCTCCTCAGTCTCTTTTCTCCACCGAATTTTCCTACTGAGCTCTCCTCATACTATTATTCTTGACATCTCTGATTAGCATATAAATAGTCGCCTAGGCCATCTCTCCTTCGAATACCCTGGATCAGTTGGGGCTGGTCCCCGGCAGGTGGCGACCGAACAGGGACCTCAGGAGGCGATACTCAAAGAGCTGAGCAGACACGAACCACGCAATCAGCAGGCAATAAGCATGGAGCTCAGCAGTGACGAATCATGCTGCTCAACTGGCAATAATCAAGCACGTGACCAGGCAGGAACCAAGCAGCTCAGCTGGCAATTGTCCAGCAGATGAGCTGACAGGAATCACGCAGCTCAGATGGCAATTGTCATGCAGATGAGCCGGCAGGAATCATGCAGCTCAGCAGGCCCTGATCACGTGACTCTGCAGGCACTGATCACGTGGCTGATCAAGTCCAGATCACGTGACTGAGAGTGCACTGATGACGTGGCTGTTCGGGCACTGATCACGTGTTTATCAGGCAGTGATCAGTGACTGACAGGGGCTGATCAGGGGACTGTGCACGCACTAATCAGGTGGCTGATCAGGAACTGACCACCTGACCGAGCATGCAGTCATCACGTGGCTGGTCGTTCACTGATCACGTGTTTATCATTCGGTGATCACGTGACTGAGAGGCGCTGATCACGTGACTGTGCCGTCAGTGATCACGTGGCTGAGCAGGCACTGATATCGTTACTGAGCATGCACTGATCATGTGCCGGGAGCCGGGGAGGCCTTCCACTCTGGACAAAGGTCATGAGGAAGGAGGCTCGGCATACGCAAATGCGGGATCGAGCCTCAGGAGTCCACCCGGATATTCTCGAGCATCTCCCCCCCAAAAAAACCAGAGTCTACCTACTGTATTGCTTTGTGCTCTCACTTCTGATTTCACTGGGGGCCGTCCCCCACCACCATCTCGCTCTCTCTGTCAAAGAGTTAACTTACTGCTCCAATTCATAAAGTTCCTTGTCATTCTTCCCTTTAACTTCCAGCTGAGTCTCCATCTGGAGCGCGGAACCCACCACGCTTACTAATTATGCCTGGGCTGCTAAGACCCACTCGAGAAGGTGTCTAGGGTGAGGCACCTTTCGCTATTCGAGAGGGCGCCTGCGGCCTACGTAAGTGGTGCAACCTTCTTGTCTTGAAGTTTGATTGGTCTTCCGCGTAAACCAAGCTCCTCAGTCTCTTTTCTCCACCGAATTTTCCTACTGAGCTCTCCTCATACTATTATTCTTGACATCTCTGATTAGCATATAAATAGTCGCCTAGGCCATCTCTCCTTCGAATACCCTGGATCAGTTGGGGCTGGTCCCCGGCAGGTGGCGACCGAACAGGGACCTCAGGAGGCGATACTCAAAGAGCTGAGCAGACACGAACCACACAATCAGCAGGCAATAAGCATGGAGCTCAGCAGTGACGAATCATGCTGCTCAACTGGCAATAATCAAGCACGTGACCAGGCAGGAATCACGCAGCTCAGCTGGCAATTGTCAAGCAGATGAGCCGACAGGAATCACGCAGCTCAGATGGCAATTTTCATGCAGATGAGCCGGCAGGAATCACGCAGCTCAGCAGGCCCTGATCACGTGACTCTGCAGGCACTGATCACGTGGCTGATCATGTCCAGATCACGTGACTGAGCATGCACTGAGAACGTGGCTATCATGCAGTGATGACGTGACAGCGCATGCACTGTTGACGTGTTTGACCAGGCACTGATCACGTGGCTCATCATACACTGCTCAAACTGATCATGCACTGATCACGTGGCTGTCATGCACTGATCACGTGTTTATCAGGCAATGATCAGGGGCTGACAGGCGCTGATCATGGGACTGTCCACGCACTGATCACGTGGCTATCATGCACTGATCACGTGACTGCGCATGCACTGATGACGTGGCTGTTCGGGCACTGATCACGTGTTTATCAGGCAGTGATCAGTGACTGACAGGCGCTGATCAGGGGACTGTGCATGCACTGATCAGGTGGCTGATCAGGAACTGACCACCTGACCTCGCATGCAGTCATCACGTGGCTAGTCGTTCACTGATCACGTGTTGATCATACGGTGATCACGTGACTGAGAGGCGCTGATCACGTGACTGTGCCGTCAGTGATCACGTGGCTGAGCAGGCACTGATATCGTTACTGAGCATGCACTGATCATGTGCCGGGAGCCGGGGAGGCCTTCCACTCTGGACGAAGGTCATGAGGAAGGAGGCTCGGCATACGCAAATGCGGGATCGAGCCTCAGGAGTCCACCCAGATATTCTCGAGCATCTCCCCCCCAAAAAAACCAGAGTCTACCTACTGTATTGCTTTGTGCTCTCACTTCTGATTTCACTGGGGGCTTTCCCCCACCACCATCTCGCTCTCTCTGTCAAAGAGTTAACTTACTGCTCCAATTCATAAAGTTCCTTGTCATTCTTCCCTTTAACTTCCAGCTGAGTCTCCATCTGGAGCGCGGAACCCACCACGCTTACTAATTATGCCTGGGCTGCTAAGACCCACTCGAGAAGGTGTCTAGGGTGAGGCACCTTTCGCTATTCGAGAGGGCGCCTGCGACCTACGTAAGTGGTGCAAACTTCTTGTCTTGAAGTTTGATTGGTCTTCCGCGTAAACCAAGCTACTCAGTCTCTTTTCTCCACCGAATTATCCTACTGAGCTCTCCTCATACTATTATTCTTGACATCTCTGATTAGCATATAAATAGTCGCCTAGGCCATCTCTCCTTCGAATACCCTGGATCAGTTGGGGCTGGTCCCCGGCAGGTGGCGACCGAACAGGGACCTCAGGAGGCGATACTCAAAGAGCTGAGCAGACACGAACCACGCAATCAGCAGGCAATAAGCATGGAGCTCAGCAGTGACGAATCATGCTGCTCAGCTGGCAATAATCAAGCACGTGACCAGGCAGGAACCAAGCAGCTCAGCTGGCAATTGTCCAGCAGATGAGCTGACAGGAATCACGCAGCTCAGGTGGCAATTGTCATGCAGATGAGCCGGCAGGAATCACGCAGCTCAGCAGGCCCTGATCACGTGACTCTGCAGGCACTGATCACGTGGCTGATCAAGCCCAGATCACGTGACTGATCGTGCACTGATCACGTGGCTGTTCGTGCACTGATCACGTGTTTATCAGGCAGTGATCAGTGACTGACATGGGCTGATCAGGGGACTGTGCACGCACTAATCAGGTGGCTGATCAGGAAATGACCACCTGACCGAGCATGCAGTCATCACGTGGCTGGTCGTTCACTGATCACGTGTTTATCATACGGTGATTACGTGACTGAGAGGCGCTGATCACGTGACTGTGCCGTCAGTGATCACGTGGCTGAGCAGGCACTGATATCGTGAATGAGCATGCACTGATCATGTGCCGGGAGCCGGGGAGGCATTCCACTCTGGACAAAGGTCATGAGGAAGGAGGCTCGGCATACGCAAATGCGGGATCGAGCCTCAGGAGTCCACCCGGATATTCTCGAGCATCTCCCCCAAAAAAACCAGAGTCTGCCTACTGTATTGCTTTGTGCTCTCACCTCTGATTTCACTGGGGGCTGTCCCCCACCACCATCTCGCTCTCTCTGTCAAAGAGTTAACTTACAGCTCCAATTCATAAAGTTCCTTGTCATTCTTCCCTTTCACTTCCAGCTGAGTCTCCATCTGGAGCTCGGAACCCACCACGCTTACTAATTATGCCTGGGCTGCTAAGACCCACTCGAGAAGGTGTCTAGGGTGAGGCACCTTTCGCTATTCGAGAGGGCACCTGAGGCCTACGTAAGTGGTGCAAACTTCTTGTCTTGAAGATTGATTGGTCTTCCGCGTGAACCAAGCTACTCAGTCTCTTTTCTCCACCGAATTTTCCTACTGAGCTCTCCTCATACTATTATTCTTGACATCTCTGATTAGCATATAAATAGTCGCCTAGGCCATCTCTCCTTCGAATACCCTGGATCAGTTGGGGCTGGTCCCCGGCAGGTGGCGACCGAACAGGGACCTCAGGAGGCGATACTCAAAGAGCTGAGCAGACACGAACCACGCAATCAGCAGGCAATAAGCATGGAGCTCAGCAGTGACGAATCATGCTGCTCAACTGGCAATAATCAAGCACGTGACCAGGCAGGAATCACGCAGCTCAGCTGGCAATTGTCAAGCAGATGAGCCGACAGGAATCACGCAGCTCAGATGGCAATTGTCATGCAGATGAGCCGGCAGGAATCACGCAGCTCAGCAGGCCCTGATCACGTGACTCTGCAGGCACTGATCACGTGGCTGATCAAGTCCAGATCACGTGACTGAGCATGCACTGAGCACGTGGCTATCATGCACTGATGACGTGACAGCGCATGCACTGATGACGTGGCTGATCAGGCACTGATCACATGGCTCATCATGCACTGATCTCGTGTTTATCAGGCAGTGATCAGTGACTGACAGGCGCTGATCAGGGGACTGTGCACGCACTGATCAGATGGCTGATCAGGAACTGACCACTGACCGCGCATGCAGTCATCACGTGGCTAGTCGTTCACTGATCACGTGTTTATCATACGGTGATCACGTGACTGAGAGGCGCTGATCACGTGACTGTGCCGTCAGTGATCACGTGGCTGAGCAGGCACTGATATCGTGACTGAGCATGCACTGATCATGTGCCGGGAGCCGGGGAGGCATTCGACTCTGGACAAAGGTCATGAGGAAGGAGGCTCGGCATACGCAAATGCGGGATCGAGCCTCAGGAGTCCACCCAGATATTCTCGAGCATCTCCCCCCCAAAAAAACCAGAGTCTGCCTACTGTATTGCTTTTGCTCTCACCTCTGATTTCACTGGGGGCTGTCCCCCACCACCATCTTGCTCTCTCTGTCAAAGAGTTAACTTACAGCTCCAATTCATAAAGTTCCTTGTCATTCTTCCCTTTAACTTCCAGCTGAGTCTCCATCTGGAGCACGGAACCCACCACGCTTACTAATTATGCCTGGGCTGCTAAGACCCACTCGAGAAGGTGTCTAGGGTGAGGCACCTTTCGCTATTCGAGAGGGCGCCTGCGGCCTACGTAAGTGGTGCAACCTTCTTGTCTTGAAGTTTGATTGGTCTTCCACGTAAACCAAGCTCCTCAGTCTCTTTTCTCCACCGAATTTTCCTACTGAGCTCTCCTCATACTATTATTCTTGACATCTCTGATTAGCATATAAATAGTAGCCTAGGCCATCTCTCCTTCGAATACCCTGGATCAGTTGGGGCTGGTCCCCGGCAGGTGGCGACCAAACAGGGACCTCAGGAGGCGATACTCAAAGAGCTGAGCAGACACGAACCACGCAATCAGCAGGCAATAAGCATGGAGCTCAGCAGTGACGAATCATGCTGCTCAACTGGCAATAATCAAGCACGTGACCAGGCAGGAACCACGCAGCTCAGCTGGCAAATGTCAAGCAGATGAGCCGACAGGAATCACGCAGCTCAGATGGCAATTGTCATGCAGATGAGCTGGCAGGAATCACGCAGCTCAGCAGGCCCTGATCACGTGACTCTGCAGGCACTGATCACGTGGCTGATCAAGTACAGATCACGTGACTGAGCATGCACTGATCACGTGGCTATCATGCACTGATGACGTGACTGCATGCACTGATCACGTGGCTGATCATGCACTGATCACGTGGCTATCATGCACTGATGACGTGACTGCGCATGCACTGATCACGTGGCTGATCAGGCACTGATCACATGGCTCATCATGCACTGATCACGTGTTTATCAGGCAATGATCAGTGACTGACAGGCGCTGATCATGGGACTGTGCACGCACTGATCACGTGGCTATCATGCACTGATCACGTGACTGCGCATGCACTGATGACGTGGCTGTTCGGGCACTGATCACGTATTTATCAGGCAGTGATCAGTGACTGACAGGGGCTGATCAGGGGACTGTGCACGCACTGATCAGGTGGCTGATCAGGAACTGACCACCTGACTGTGCATGCAGTGATCACGTGGCTGGTCGTTCACTGATCACGTGTTTATCATACGGTGATCACGTGACTGAGAGGCGCTGATCACGTGACTGTGCCGTCAGTGATCACGTGGCTGAGCAGGCACTGATATCGTGACTGAGCATGCACTGATCATGTGCCGGGAGCCGGGGAGGCCTTCCACTCTGGACAAAGGTCATGAGGAAGGAGGCTCGGCATACGCAAATGCGGGATCGAGCCTCAGGAGTCCACCCGGATATTCTCGAGCATCTCCCCCCAAAAAACCAGAGTCTGCCTACTGTATTGCTTTGTGCTCTCACCGCTGATTTCACTGGGGGCTGTCCCTCACCACCATCTCGCTCTCTCTGTCAAAGAGTTAACTTACAGCTCCAATTCATAAAGTTCCTTGTCATTCTTCCCTTTAACTTCCAGCTGAGTCTCCATCTGGAGCGCGGAACCCACCACGCTTACTAATTATGCCTGGGCTGCTAAGACCCACTCGAGAAGGTGTCTAGGGTGAGGCACCTTTCGCTATTCGAGAGGGCGCCTGCGGCCTACGTAAGTGGTGCAAACTTCTTGTCTTGAAGATTGATTGGTCTTCTGCGTAAACCAAGCTACTCAGTCTCTTTTCTCCACCGAATTTTCCTACTTAGCTCTCCTCATACTATTATTCTTGACATTTCTGATTAGCATATAAATAGTCGCCTAGGCCATCTCTCCTTCGAATACCCTGGATCAGTTGGGGCTGGTCCCCGGCAGGTGGGGACCGAACAGGGACCTCAGGAGGTGATACTCAAAGAGCTGAGCAGACACGAACCACGCAATCAGCAGGCAATAAGCATGGAGCTCAGCAGTGACGAATCATGCTGCTCAACTGGCAATAATCAAGCACGTGACCAGGCAGGAATCACGCAGATCAGCTGGCAATTGTCAAGCAGATGAGCCGACAGGAATCACGCAGCTCAGCTGGCAATTGTCATGCAGATGAGCCGGCAGGAATCACGCAGCTCAGCAGGCCCTGATCACGTGACTCTGCAGGCACTGATCACGTGGCTGATCAAGTCCAGATCACGTGACTGAGCATGCACTGATCACGTGGCTATCATGCACTGATGACGTGACTGCGCATGCACTGATGACGTGGCTGATCAGGCACTGATCACATGGCTCATCATGCACTGATCACGTGTTTATCAGGCAATGATCAGTGACTGACAGGCGCTGATCATGGGACTGTGCACGCACTGATCACGTGGCTCATGCACTGATCACGTGACTGACATGCACTGATCACGTGGCTATCATGCACTGATGACGTGGCTGATCAGGCACTGATCACATGGCTCATCATGCACTTATCACGTGTTTATCAGGCAATGATCAGTGACTGACAGGCGCTGATCATGGGACTGTGCACGCACTGATCACGTGGCTATCATGCACTGATCACGTGACTGCGCATGCACTGATGACGTGGCTGTTCGGGCACTGATCACGTGTTTATCAGGCAGTGATCAGTGACTGACAGGCGCTGAACAGGGGACTGTGCACGCACTGATCAGGTGGCTGATCAGGAACTGACCACCTGACTGCGCATGCAGTGATCACGTGGCTGGTCGTTCACTGATCACGTGTTTATCATACGGTGATCACGTGACTGAGAGGCGCTGATCACGTGACTGTGCCGTCAGTGATCACGTGGCTGAGCAGGCACTGATATCGTGACTCAGCATGCACTGATCATGTGCCGGGAGCCAGGGAGGCATTCCACTCTGGACAAAGGTCATGAGGAAGGAGGCTCGGCATACGCAAATGTGGGATCGAGCCTCAGGAGTCCACCCGGATATTCTCGAGCATCTCCCCCCAAAAAACCAGAGTCTGCCTACTGTATTGCTTTGTGCTCTCACCTCTGATTTCACTGGGGGCTGTCCCCCACCACCATCTCGCTCTCTCTGTCAAAGAGTTAACTTACAGCTCCAATTCATAAAGTTCCTTGTCATTCTTCCCTTTAACTTCCAGCTGAGTCTCCATCTGGAGCGCGGAACTCACCACGCTTACTAATTATGCCTGGGCTGCTAAGACCCACTCACGAAGGTGTCTAGGGTGAGGCACCTTTCGCTATTCGAGAGGGCGCCTGCAGCCTACGTAAGTGGTGCAAACTTCTTGTCTTGAAGATTGATTGGTCTTCCGCGTAAACCAAGCTACTCAGTCTCTTTTCTCCACCGAATTTTCCTACTTAGCTCTCCTCATACTATTATTCTTGACATCTCTGATTAGCATATAAATAGTCGCCTAGGCCATCTCTCCTTCGAATACCCTGGATCAGTTGGGGCTGGTCCCCGGCAGGTGGGGACCGAACAGGGACCTCAGGAGGCGATACTCAAAGAGCTGAGCAGACACGAACCACGCAATCAGCAGGCAATAAGCATGGAGCTCAGCAGTGACGAATCATGCTGCTCAACTGGCAATAATCAAGCACGTGACCAGGCAGGAACCACGCAGCTCAGCTGGCAATTGTCAAGCAGATGAGCCGACAGGAATCACGCAGCTCAGATGGCAATTGTCATGCAGATGAGCCGGCAGGAATCACGCAGCTCAGCAGGCCCTGATCACGTGACTCTGCAGGCACTGATCACGTGGCTGATCAAGTCCAGATCACGTGACTGAGCATGCACTGATCACGTGGCTATCATGCACTGATGACGTGACTGCGCATGCACTGATGACGTGGCTGATCAGGCACTGATCACATGGCTCATCATGCACTCATCACGTGTTTATCAGGCAATGATCAGTGACTGACAGGCGCTGATCATGGGACTGTGCACGCACTGATCACGTGGCTATCATGATCACGTGACTGACATGCACTGATCACGTGGCATCATGCACTGATGACGTGGCTGATCATGCACTGATCACGTGGCTATCATGCACTGTTCACGTGTTTATCAGGCAGTGATCAGTGACTGACAGGCGCTGATCAGGGGACTGTGCACGCACTGATCAGGTGGCTGATCAGGAACTGACCACCTGACGGCGCATGCAGTGATCACCTGGCTGGTCGTTCACTGATCACGTGTTTATCATACGGTGATCACGTGACTGAGAGGCGCTGATCACGTGACTGTGCCGTCAGTGATCACGTGGCTGAGCAGGCACTGATATCGTGACTGAGCATGCACTGATCATGTGCCGGGAGCCGTGGAGGCCTTCCACTCTGGACAAAGGTCATGAGGAAGGAGGCTCGGCATACGCAAATGCGGGATCGAGCCTCAGGACTCCACCCGGATGTTCTCGAGCATCTCCCCCAAAAAAACCAGAGTCTGCCTACTGTATTGCTTTTGCTCTCACCTCTGATTTCACTGGGGGCTGTCCCCCACCACCATCTCGCTCTCTCTGTCAAAGAGTTAACTTACAGCTCCAATTCATAAAGTTCCTTGTCATTCTTCCCTTTAACTTCCAGCTGAGTCTCCATCTGGAGCGCAGAACCCACTACGCTTACTAATTACGCCTGGGCTGCTAAGACCCACTCGAGAAGGTGTCTAGGGTGAGGCACCTTTCGCTATTCGAGAGGGCGCCTGCGGCCTACGTAAGTGGTGCAAACTTCTTGTCTTGAAGTTTGATTGGTCTTCCGCGTAAACCAAGCTACTCAGTCTCTTTTCTCCCCCGAATTTTCCTACTGAGCTCTCCTCATACTATTATTCTTGACATCTCTGATTAGCATATAAATAGTCGCCTAGGCCATCTCTCCTTCGAATACCCTGGATCAGTTGGGGCTGGTCCCCGGCAGGTGGCGACCGAACAGGGACCTCAGGAGGCGATACTCAAAGAGCTGAGCAGACACGAACCACACAATCAGCAGGCAATAAGCATGGAGCTCAGCAGTGACGAATCATGCTGCTCAACTGGCAATAATCAAGCACGTGACCAGGCAGGAATCACGCAGCTCAGCTGGCAATTGTCAAGCAGATGAGCCGACAGGAATCACGCAGCTCAGCTGGCAATTGTCATGCAGATGAGCCGGCAGGAATCACGCAGCTCAGCAGGCCCTGATCACGTGACTCTGCAGGCACTGATCACGTGGCTGATCAAGCACTGATCACGTGACTGAGCATGCACTGATCACGTGGCTATCATGCACTGATCACGTGGCTGATCATGCACTGATCACGTGTTTGACCATGCACTGATCACGTGGCTGATCATGCACTGCTCACGTAACTGATCATGCACTGATCACGTGGCTATCATGCACTGATCACGTGTTTATCAGGCAATGATCAGTGACTGACAGGCGCTGATCATGGGACTGTGCACGCACTGATCACGTGGCTATCATGCACTGATCACGTGACTGCGCATGCACTGATGACGTGGCTGTTCGGGCACTGATCACGTGTTTATCAGGCAGTGATCAGTGACTGACAGGCGCTGATCAGGGGACTGTGCATGCACTGATCAGGTGGCTGATCAGGAACTGACCACCTGACTGCGCATGCAGTGATCACGTGGCTGGTCGTTCACTGATCACGTGTTTATCATACGGTGATCACGTGACTGAGAGGCGCTGATCACGTGACTGTGCCGTCAGTGATCACGTGGCTGAGCAGGCACTGATATCGTGACTGAGCATGCACTGATCATGTGCCGGGAGCCGGGGAGGCCTTCCACTCTGGACAAAGGTCATGAGGAAGGAGGCTCGGCATACGCAAATGCGGGATCGAGCCTCAGGAGTCCACCCGGATATTCTCGAGCATCTCCCCCCCAAAAAAACCAGAGTCTGCCTACTGTATTGCTTTGTGCTCTCACTTCTGATTTCACTGGGGGCTGTCCCCCACCACCATCTCGCTCTCTCTGTCAAAGAGTTAACTTACTGCTCCAATTCATAAAGTTCCTTGTCATTCTTCCCTTTAACTTCCAGCTGAGTCTCCATCTGGAGCGCGGAACCCACCACGCTTACTAATTATGCCTGGGCTGCTAAGACCCACTCGAGAAGGTGTCTAGGGTGAGGCACCTTTCGCTATTCGAGAGGGCGCCTGCGGCCTACGTAAGTGGTGCAAACTTCTTGTCTTGAAGTTTGATTGGTCTTCCGCGTAAACCAAGCTACTCAGTCTCTTTTCTCCACCGAATTTTCCTACTGAGCTCTCCTCATACTATTATTCTTGACATCTCTGATTAGCATATAAATAGTCGCCTAGGCCATCTCTCCTTCGAATACCCTGGATCAGTTGGGGCTGGTCCCCGGCAGGTGGCGACCGAACAGGGACCTCAGGAGGCGATACTCAAAGAGCTGAGCAGACACGAACCACGCAATCAGCAGGCAATAAGCATGGAGCTCAGCAGTGACGAATCATGCTGCTCAACTGGCAATAATCAAGCACGTGACCAGGCAGGAATCAAGCAGCTCAGCTGGCAATTGTCAAGCAGATGAGCCGACAGGAATCACGCAGCTCAGATGGCAATTGTCATGCAGATGAGCCGGCAGGAATCACGCAGCTCAGCAGGCCCTGATCACGTGACTCTGCAGGCACTGATCACGTGGCTGATCAAGTCCAGATCACGTGACTGCGCATGCACTTATGACGTGGCTGATCGGGCACTGATCACGTGTTAATCAGGCAGTGATCAGTGACTGACAGGGGCTGATCAGGGGACTGTGCACGCACTGATCAGGTGGCTGATCAGGAACTGACCACCTGACCGAGCATGCAGTGATCACCTGGCTGGTCGTTCACTGATCACGTGTTTATCATACGGTGATCACGTGACTGAGAGGCGCTGATCACGTGACTGTGCCGTCAGTGATCACGTGGCTGAGCAGGCACTGATATCGTGAATGAGCATGCACTGATCATGTGCCGGGAGCCGGGGAGGCATTCCACTCTGGACAAAGGTCATGAGGAAGGAGGCTCGGCATACGCAAATGCGGGATCGAGCCTCAGGAGTCCACCCGGATATTCTCGAGCATCTCCCCCAAAACCAGAGTCTGCCTACTGTATTGCTTTGTGCTCTCACCTCTGATTTCACTGGGGGCTGTCCCCCACCACCATCTCGCTCTCTCTGTCAAAGAGTTAACTTACAGCTCCAATTCATAAAGTTCCTTGTCATTCTTCCCTTTCACTTCCAGCTGAGTCTCCATCTGGAGCTCGGAACCCACCACGCTTACTAATTATGCCTGGGCTGCTAAGACCCACTCGAGAAGGTGGCTAGGGTGAGGCACCTTTCGCTATTCGAGAGGGCGCCTGCGGCCTACGTAAGTGGTGCAAACTTCTTGTCTTGAAGTTTGATTGGTCTTCCTCGTAAACCAAGCTACTCAGTCTCTTTTCTCCACCGAATTTTCCTACTGAGCTCTCCTCATACTATTATTCTTGACATCTCTGATTAGCATATAAATAGTCGCCTAGGCCATCTCTCCTTCGAATACCCTGGATCAGTTGGGGCTGGTCCCCGGCAGGTGGCGACCGAACAGGGACCTCAGGAGGCGATACTCAAAGAGCTGAGCAGACACGAACCACGCAATCAGCAGGCAATAAGCATGGAGCTCAGCAGTGACGAATCATGCTGCTCAACTGGCAATAATCAAGCACGTGACCAGGCAGGAATCACGCAGCTCAGCTGGCAATTGTCAAGCAGATGAGCCGACAGGAATCACGCAGCTCAGATGGCAATTGTCATGCAGATGAGCCGGCAGGAATCACGCAGCTCAGCAGGCCCTGATCACGTGACTCTGCAGGCACTGATCACGTGGCTGATCAAGTCCAGATCACGTGACTGAGCATGCACTGAGCACGTGGCTATCATGCACTGATGACGTGACAGCGCATGCACTGATGACGTGGCTGATCAGGCACTGATCACATGGCTCATCATGCACTGATCACGTGTTTATCAGGCAGTGATCAGTGACTGACAGGCGCTGATCAGGGGACTGTGCACGCACTGATCAGGTGGCTGATCAGGAACTGACCACTGACCACGCATGCAGTGATCACGTGGCTAGTCGTTCACTGATCACGTGTTTATCATACGGTGATCACGTGACTGAGAGGCGCTGATCACGTGACTGTGCCGTCAGTGATCTCGTGGCTGAGCAGGCACTGATATCATGACTGAGCATGCACTGATCATGTGCCGGGAGCCGGGGAGGCATTCGACTCTGGACAAAGGTCATGAGGAAGGAGGCTCGGCATATGCAAATGCGGGATCGAGCCTCAGGAGTCCACCCGGATATTCTCGAGCATCTCCCCCAAAAAAACCAGAGTCTGCCTACTGTATTGCTTTTGCTCTCACCTCTGATTTCACTGGGGGCTGTCCCCCACCACCATCTTGCTCTCTCTGTCAAAGAGTTAACTTACAGCTCCAATTCATAAAGTTCCTTGTCATTCTTCCCTTTAACTTCCAGCTGAGTCTCCATCTGGAGCACGGAACCCACCACGCTTACTAATTATGCCTGGGCTGCTAAGACCCACTCGAGAAGGTGTCTAGGGTGAGGCACCTTTCGCTATTCGAGAGGGCGCCTGCGGCCTACATAAGTGGTGCAAACTTCTTGTCTTGAAGTTTGATTGGTCTTCCACGTAAACCAAGCTCCTCAGTCTCTTTTCTCCACCGAATTTTCCTACTGAGCTCTCCTCATACTATTATTCTTGACATCTCTGATTAGCATATAAATAGTAGCCTAGGCCATCTCTCCTTCGAATACCCTGGATCAGTTGGGGCTGGTCCCCGGCAGGTGGCGACCAAACAGGGACCTCAGGAGGCGATACTCAAAGAGCTGAGCAGACACGAACCACGCAATCAGCAGGCAATAAGCATGGAGCTCAGCAGTGACGAATCATGCTGCTCAACTGGCAATAATCAAGCACGTGACCAGGCAGGAACCACGCAGCTCAGCTGGCAAATGTCAAGCAGATGAGCCGACAGGAATCACGCAGCTCAGATGGCAATTGTCATGCAGATGAGCCGGCAGGAATCACGCAGCTCAGCAGGCCCTGATCACGTGACTCTGCAGGCACTGATCACGTGGCTGATCAAGTACAGATCACGTGACTGAGCATGCACTGATCACGTGGCTATCATGCACTGATGACGTGACTGCATGCACTGATCACGTGGCTGATCATGCACTGATCACGTGGCTATCATGCACTGATGACGTGACTGCGCATGCACTGATCACGTGGCTGATCAGGCACTGATCACATGGCTCATCATGCACTGATCACGTGTTTATCAGGCAATGATCAGTGACTGACAGGCGCTGATCATGGGACTGTGCACGCACTGATCACGTGGCTATCATGCACTGATCACGTGACTGTGCATGCACTGATGATGTGGCTGTTCGGGCACTGATCACGTATTTATCAGGCAGTGATCAGTGACTGACAGGGGCTGATCAGGGGACTGTGCACGCACTGATCAGGTGGCTGATCAGGAACTGACCACCTGACTGCGCATGCAGTGATCACGTGGCTGGTCGTTCACTGATCACGTGTTTATCATACGGTGATCACGTGACTGAGAGGCGCTGATCACGTGACTGTGCCGTCAGTGATCACGTGGCTGAGCAGGCACTGATATCGTGACTGAGCATGCACTGATCATGTGCCGGGAGCCGGGGAGGCCTTCCACTCTGGACAAAGGTCATGAGGAAGGAGGCTCGGCATACGCAAATGCGGGATCGAGCCTCAGGAGTCCACCCGGATATTCTCGAGCATCTCCCCCCAAAAAACCAGAGTCTGCCTACTGTATTGCTTTGTGCTCTCACCGCTGATTTCACTGGGGGCTGTCCCTCACCACCATCTCGCTCTCTCTGTCAAAGAGTTAACTTACAGCTCCAATTCATAAAGTTCCTTGTCATTCTTCCCTTTAACTTCCAGCTGAGTCTCCATCTGGAGCGCGGAACCCACCACGCTTACTAATTATGCCTGGGCTGCTAAGACCCACTCGAGAAGGTGTCTAGGGTGAGGCACCTTTCGCTATTCGAGAGGGCGCCTGCGGCCTACGTAAGTGGTGCAAACTTCTTGTCTTGAAGTTTGATTGGTCTTCTGCGTAAACCAAGCTACTCAGTCTCTTTTCTCCACCGAATTTTCCTACTTAACTCTCCGCATACTATTATTCTTGACATCTCTGATTAGCATATAAATAGTCGCCTAGGCCATCTCTCCTTCGAATACCCTGGATCAGTTGGGGCTGGTCCCCGGCAGGTGGGGACCGAACAGGGACCTCAGGAGGCGATACTCAAAGAGCTGAGCAGACACGAACCACGCAATCAGCAGGCAATAAGCATGGAGCTCAGCAGTGACGAATCATGCTGCTCAACTGGCAATAATCAAGCACGTGACCAGGCAGGAACCACGCAGCTCAGCTGGCAATTCTCAAGCAGATGAGCCGACAGGAATCACGCAGCTCAGCTGGCAATTGTCATGCAGATGAGCCGGCAGGAATCACGCAGCTCAGCAGGCCCTGATCACGTGACTCTGCAGGCACTGATCACGTGGCTGATCAAGTCCAGATCACGTGACTGAGCATGCACTGATCACGTGGCTATCATGCACTGATGACGTGACTGCGCATGCACTGATGACGTGGCTGATCAGGCACTGATCACATGGCTCATCATGCACTGATCACGTGTTTATCAGGCAATGATCAGTGACTGACAGGCGCTGATCATGGGACTGTGCACGCACTGATCACGTGGCTATCATGATCACGTGACTGACATGCACTGATCACGTGCTATCATGCACTGATGACGTGGCTGATCAGGCACTGATCACATGGCTCATCATGCACTTATCACGTGTTTATCAGGCAATGATCAGTGACTGACAGGCGCTGATCATGGGACTGTGCACGCACTGATCACGTGGCTATCATGCACTGATCACGTGACTGCGCATGCACTGATGACGTGGCTGTTCGGGCACTGATCACGTGTTTATCAGGCAGTGATCAGTGACTGACAGGCGCTGAACAGGGGACTGTGCACGCACTGATCAGGTGGCTGATCAGGAACTGACCACCTGACTGCGCATGCAGTGATCACGTGGCTGGTCGTTCACTGATCACGTGTTTATCATACGGTGATCACGTGACTGAGAGGCGCTGATCACGTGACTGTGCCGTCAGTGATCACGTGGCTGAGCAGGCACTGATATCGTGACTCAGCATGCACTGATCATGTGCCGGGAGCCAGGGAGGCATTCCACTCTGGACAAAGGTCATGAGGAAGGAGGCTCGGCATACGCAAATGTGGGATCGAGCCTCAGGAGTCCACCCGGATATTCTCGAGCATCTCCCCCCAAAAAACCAGAGTCTGCCTACTGTATTGCTTTGTGCTCTCACCTCTGATTTCACTGGGGGCTGTCCCCCACCACCATCTCGCTCTCTCTGTCAAAGAGTTAACTTACAGCTCCAATTCATAAAGTTCCTTGTCATTCTTCCCTTTAACTTCCAGCTGAGTCTCCATCTGGAGCGCGGAACCCACCACGCTTACTAATTATGCCTGGGCTGCTAAGACCCACTCAAGAAGGTGTCTAGGGTGAGGCACCTTTCGCTATTCGAGAGGGCGCCTGCAGCCTACGTAAGTGGTGCAAACTTCTTGTCTTGAAGATTGATTGGTCTTCTGCGTAAACCAAGCTACTCAGTCTCTTTTCTCCACCGAATTTTCCTACTTAGCTCTCCTCATACTATTATTCTTGACATCTCTGATTAGCATATAAATAGTCGCCTAGGCCATCTCTCCTTCGAATACCCTGGATCAGTTGGGGCTGGTCCCCGGCAGGTGGGGACCGAACAGGGACCTCAGGAGGTGATACTCAAAGAGCTGAGCAGACACGAACCACGCAATCAGCAGGCAATAAGCATGGAGCTCAGCAGTGACGAATCATGCTGCTCAACTGGCAATAATCAAGCACGTGACCAGGCAGGAATCACGCAGATCAGCTGGCAATTGTCAAGCAGATGAGCCGACAGGAATCACGCAGCTCAGATGGCAATTGTCATGCAGATGAGCCGGCAGGAATCACGCAGCTCAGCAGGCCCTGATCACGTGACTCTGCAGGCACTGATCACGTGGCTGATCAAGTCCAGATCACGTGACTGAGCATGTACTGATCACGTGGCTATCATGCACTGATGACGTGACTGCGCATGCACTGATGACGTGGCTGATCAGGCACTGATCACATGGCTCATCATGCACTCATCACGTGTTTATCAGGCAATGATCAGTGACTGACAGGCGCTGATCATGGGACTGTGCACGCACTGATCACGTGGCTATCATCACTGATCATGCACTGATCACGTGGCTATCATGCACTGATGACGTGGCTGATCGGCACTGATCACTGGATCATGCACTGATCACGTGTTTATCAGGCAGTGATCAGTGACTGACAGGCGCTGATCAGGGGACTGTGCACGCACTGATCAGGTGGCTGATCAGGAACTGACCACCTGACTGTGCATGCAGTGATCACGTGGCTGGTCGTTCACTGATCACGTGTTTATCATACGGTGATCACGTGACTGAGAGGCGCTGATCACGTGACTGTGCCGTCAGTGATCACGTGGCTGAGCAGGCACTGATATCGTGGCTGAGCATGCACTGATCATGTGCCGGGAGCCGGGGAGGCCTTCCACTCTGGACAAAGGTCATGAGGAAGGAGGCTCGGCATACGCAAATGCGGGATCGAGCCTCAGGAGTCCACCCGGATATTCTCGAGCATCTCCCCCAAAAAAACCAGAGTCTGCCTACTGTATTGCTTTTGCTCTCACCTCTGATTTCACTGGGGACTGTCCCCCACCACCATCTCGCTCTCTCTGTCAAAGAGTTAACTTACAGCTCCAATTCATAAAGTTCCTTGTCATTCTTCCCTTTAACTTCCAGCTGAGTCTCCATCTGGAGCGCAGAACCCACTACGCTTACTAATTACGCCTGGGCTGCTAAGACCCACTCGAGAAGGTGTCTAGGGTGAGGCACCTTTCGCTATTCGAGAGGGCGCCTGCGGCCTACGTAAGTGGTGCAAACTTCTTGTCTTGAAGTTTGATTGGTCTTCCGCGTAAACCAAGCTACTCAGTCTCTTTTCTCCACCGAATTTTCCTACTGAGCTCTCCTCATACTATTATTCTTGACATCTCTGATTAGCATATAAATAGTCCCCTAGGCCATCTCTCCTTCGAATACCCTGGATCAGTTGGGGCTGGTCCCCGGCAGGTGGCGACCGAACAGGGACCTCAGGAGGCGATACTCAAAGAGCTGAGCAGACACGAACCACGCAATCAGCAGGCAATAAGCATGGAGCTCAGCAGTGACGAATCATGCTGCTCAACTGGCAATAATCAAGCACGTGACCAGGCAGGAATCACGCAGCTCAGCTGGCAATTGTCAAGCAGATGAGCCGGCAGGAATCACGCAGCTCAGCAGGCCCTGATCACGTGACTCTGCAGGCACTGATCACGTGGCTGATCAAGTCCAGATCACGTGACTGAGCATGCACTGATCACGTGGCTATCATGCACTGATGACGTGACTGCGCATGCACTGATGACGTGGCTGATCAGGCACTGATCACATGGCTCATCATGCACTGATCACGTGTTTATCAGGCAATGATCAGTGACTGACAGGCGCTGATCATGGGACTGTGCACGCACTGATCACGTGGCTATCATGCACTGATCACGTGACTGTGCATGCACTGATGACGTGGCTGTTCGGGCACTGATCACGTGTTTATCAGGCAGTGATCAGTGACTGACAGGCGCTGATCAGGGGACTGTGCACGCACTGATCAGGTGGCTGATCAGGAACTGACCACCTGACTGCGCATGCAGTGATCACGTGGCTGGTCGTTCACTGATCACGTGTTTATCATACGGTGATCACGTGACTGAGAGGCGCTGATCACGTGACTGTGCCGTCAGTGATCACGTGGCTGAGCAGGCACTGATATCGTGACTGAGCATGCACTGATCATGTGCCGGGAGCCGGGGAGGCCTTCCACTCTGGACAAAGGTCATGAGGAAGGAGGCTCGGCATACGCAAATGCGGGATCGAGCCTCAGGAGTCCACCCGGATATTCTCGAGCATCTCCCCCCAAAAAACCAGAGTCTGCCTACTGTATTGCATTGTGCTCTCACCTCTGATTTCACTGGGGGCTGTCCCTCACCACCATCTCGCTCTCTCTGTCAAAGAGTTAACTTACAGCTCCAATTCATAAAGTTCCTTGTCATTCTTCCCTTTAACTTCCAGCTGAGTCTCCATCTGGAGCGCGGAACCCACCACGCTTACTAATTATGCCTGGGCTGCTAAGACCCACTCGAGAAGGTGTCTAGGGTGAGGCACCTTTCGCTTTTCGAGAGGGCGCCTGCAGCCTACGTAAGTGGTGCAAACTTCTTGTCTTGAAGTTTGATTGGTCTTCCGCGTAAACCAAGCTACTCAGTCTCTTTTCTCCACCGAATTTTCCTACTGAGCTCTCCTCATACTATTATTCTTGACATCTCTGATTAGCATATAAATAGTCGCCTAGGCCATCTCTCCTTCGAATACCCTGGATCAGTTGGGGCTGGTCCCAGGCAGGTGGCGACCGAACAGGGACCTCAGGAGGCGATACTCAAAGAGCTGAGCAGACACGAACCACGCAATCAGCAGGCAATAAGCATGGAGCTCAGCAGTGACGAATCATGCTGCTCAACTGGCAATAATCAAGCACGTGACCAGGCAGGAATCACGCAGCTCAGCTGGCAATTGTCAAGCAGATGAGCCGGCAGGAATCACGCAGCTCAGCAGGCCCTGATCACGTGACTCTGCAGGCACTGATCACGTGGCTGATCAAGTCCAGATCACGTGAATGAGCATGCACTGATCACGTGGCTATCATGCACTGATGACGTGACTGCGCATGCACTGATGACGTGGCTGATCAGGCACTGATCACATGGCTCATGATGCACTGATCACGTGTTTATCAGGCAATGATCAGTGACTGACAGGCGCTGATCATGGGACTGTGCACGCACTGATCACGTGGCTATCATGCACTGATCACGTGACTGCGCATGCACTGATGACGTGGCTGTTCGGGCACTGATCACGTGTTTATCAGGCAGTGATCAGTGACTGACAGGCGCTGATCAGGGGACTGTGCACGCACTGATCAGGTGGCTGATCAGGAACTGACCACCTGACTGCGCATGCAGTGATCACGTGGCTGGTCGTTCACTGATCACGTGTTTATCATACGGTGATCACGTGACTGAGAGGCGCTGATCACGTGACTGTGCCGTCAGTGATCACGTGGCTGAGCAGGCACTGATATCGTGACTGAGCATGCACTGATCATGTGCCGGGAGCCGGGGAGGCATTCCACTCTGGACAAAGGTCATGAGGAAGGAGGCTCGGCATACGCAAATGCGGGATCGAGCCTCAGGAGTCCACCCGGATATTCTCGAGCATCTCCCCCCAAAAAACCAGAGTCTGCCTACTGTATTGCTTTGTGCTCTCACCTCTGATTTCACTGGGGGCTGTCCCCCACCACCATCTCGCTCTCTCTGTCAAAGAGTTAACTTAGAGCTCCAATTCATAAAGTTCCTTGTCATTCTTCCCTTTAACTTCCAGCTGAGTCTCCATCTGGAGCGCGGAACCCACCACGCTTACTAATTATGCCTGGGCTGCTAAGACCCACTCGAGAAGGTGTCTAGGGTGAGGCACCTTTCGCTATTCGAGAGGGCGCCTGCGGCCTACGTAAGTGGTGCAAACTTCTCGTCTTGAAGTTTGATTGGTCTTCCGCGTAAACCAAGCTACTCAGTCTCTTTTCTCCACCGAATTTTCCTACTGAGCTCTCCTCATACTATTATTCTTGACATCTCTGATTAGCATATAAATAGTCGCCTAGGCCATCTCTCCTTCGAATACCCTGGATCAGTTGGGGCTGGTCCCCGGCAGGTGGCGACCGAACAGGGACCTCAGGAGGCGATACTCAAAGAGCTGAGCAGACACGAACCACCCAATCAGCAGGCAATAAGCATGGAGCTCAGCAGTGACGAATCATGCTGCTCAACTGGCAATAATCAAGCACATGACCAAGCAGGAATCACGCAGCTCAGCTGGCAATTGTCAAGCAGATGAGCCGACAGGAATCACGCAGCTCAGCAGGCCCTGATCACGTGACTCTGCAGGCACTGATCACGTGGCTGATCAAGTCCAGATCACGTGACTGAGCATGCACTGATCACGTGGCTATCATGCACTGATGACGTGACTGCGCATGCACTGATGGCGTGGCTGATCAGGCACTGATCACATGGCTCATCATGCACTGATCACGTGTTTATCAGGCAATGATCAGTGACTGACAGGCGCTGATCATGGGACTGTGCACGCACTGATCACGTGGCTATCATGCACTGATCACGTGACTGCGCATGCACTGATGACGTGGCTGTTCGAGCACTGATCACGTGTTTATCAGGCAGTGATCAGTGACTGACAGGCGCTGATCAGGGGACTGTGCACGCACTGATCAGGTGGCTGATCAGGAACTGACCACCTGACTGCGCATGCAGTGACCACGTGGCTGGTCGTTCACTGATCACGTGTTTATCATACGGTGATCACGTGACTGAGAGGCGCTGATCACGTGACTGTGCCGTCAGTGATCACGTGGCTGAGCAGGCACTGATATCGTGACTGAGCATGCACTGATCATGTGCCGGGAGCCGGGGAGGCATTCCACTCTGGACAAAGGTCATGAGGAAGGAGGCTCGGCATACGCAAATGCGGGATCGAGCCTCAGGAGTCCACCCGGATATTCTCGAGCATCTCCCCCAAAAAACCAGAGTCTGCCTACTGTATTGCTTTGTGCTCTCACCTCTGATTTCACTGGGGGCTGTCCCCCACCACCATCTCGCTCTCTCTGTCAAAGAGTTAACTTACAGCTCCAATTCATAAAGTTCCTTGTCATTCTTCCCTTTAACTTCCAGCTGAGTCTCCATCTGGAGCGCGGAACCCACCACGCTTACTAATTATGCCTGGGCTGCTAAGACCCACTCGAGAAGGTGTCTAGGGTGAGGCACCTTTCGCTATTCGAGAGGGCGCCTGCGGCCTACGTAAGTGGTGCAAACTTCTTGTCTTGAAGTTTGATTGGTCTTCCGCGTAAACCAAGCTACTCAGTCTCTTTTCTCCACCGAATTTTCCTACTGAGCTCTCCTCATACTCTTATTCTTGACATCTCTGATTAGCATATAAATAGTCGCCTAGGCCATCTCTCCTTCGAATACCCTGGATCAGTTGGGGCTGGTCCCCGGCAGGTGGTGACCGAACAGGGACCTCAGGAGGCGATACTCAAAGAGCTGAGCAGACACGAACCACGCAATCAGCAGGCAATAAGCATGGAGCTCAGCAGTGACGAATCATGCTGCTCAACTGGCAATAATCAAGCACGTGACCCGGCAGGAATCACGCAGCTCAGCTGGCAATTGTCAAGCAGATGAGCCGACAGGAATCAAGCAGCTCAGCAGGCCCTGATCACGTGACTCTGCAGGCACTGATCACGTGGCTGATCAAGTCCAGATCACGTGACTGAGCATGCACTGCTCACGTGGCTATCATGCACTGATGACGTGACGGCGCATGCACTGATGACGTGGCTGATCAGGCACTGATCACATGGCTCATCATGCACTGATCACGTGTTTATCAGGCAATGATCAGTGACTGACAGGCGCTGATCATGGGACTGTGCACGCACTGATCACGTGGCTATCATGCACTGATCACGTGACTGCGCATGCACTGATGACGTGGCTGTTCGGGCACTGATCACGTGTTTATCAGGCAGTGATCAGTGACTGACAGGCGCTGATCAGGGGACTGTGCACGCACTGATCAGGTGGCTGATCAGGAACTGACCACCTGACTGCGCATGCAGTGATCACGTGGCTGGTCGTTCACTGATCACGTGTTTATCATACGGTGATCACGTGACTGAGAGGCGCTGATCACGTGACTGTGCCGTCAGTGATCACGTGGCTGAGCAGGCACTGATATCGTGACTGAGCATGCACTGATCATGTGCCGGGAGCCGGGGAGGCATTCCACTCTGGACAAAGGTCATGAGGAAGGAGGCTCGGCATACGCAAATGCGGGATCGAGCCTCAGGAGTCCACCCGGATATTCTCGAGCATCTCCCCCCAAAAAACCAGAGTCTGCCTACTGTATTGCTTTGTGCTCTCACCTCTGATTTCACTGGGGGCTGTCCCCCACCACCATCTCGCTCTCTCTGTCAAAGAGTTAACTTAGAGCTCCAATTCATAAAGTTCCTTGTCATTCTTCCCTTTAACTTCCAGCTGAGTCTCCATCTGGAGCGCGGAACCCACCACGCTTACTAATTATGCCTGGGCTGCTAAGACCCACTCGAGAAGGTGTCTAGGGTGAGGCACCTTTCGCTATTCGAGAGGGCGCCTGCGGCCTACGTAAGTGGTGCAAACTTCTTGTCTTGAAGTTTGATTGGTCTTCCGCGTAAACCAAGCTACTCAGTCTCTTTTCTCCACCGAATTTTCCTACTGAGCTCTCCTCATACTATTATTCTTGACATCTCTGATTAGCATATAAATAGTCGCCTAGGCCATCTCTCCTTCGAATACCCTGGATCAGTTGGGGCTGGTCCCCGGCAGGTGGCGACCGAACAGGGACCTCAGGAGGCGATACTCAAAGAGCTGAGCAGACACGAACCACCCAATCAGCAGGCAATAAGCATGGAGCTCAGCAGTGACGAATCATGCTGCTCAACTGGCAATAATCAAGCACATGACCAAGCAGGAATCACGCAGCTCAGCTGGCAATTGTCAAGCAGATGAGCCGACAGGAATCACGCAGCTCAGCAGGCCCTGATCACGTGACTCTGCAGGCACTGATCACGTGGCTGATCAAGTCCAGATCACGTGACTGAGCATGCACTGATCACGTGGCTATCATGCACTGATGACGTGACTACGCATGCACTGATGACGTGGCTGATCAGGCACTGATCACATGGCTCATCATGCACTGATCACGTGTTTATCAGGCAATGATCAGTGACTGACAGGCGCTGATCATGGGACTGTGCACGCACTGATCACGTGGCTATCATGCACTGATCACGTGACTGCGCATGCACTGATGACGTGGCTGTTCGAGCACTGATCACGTGTTTATCAGGCAGTGATCAGTGACTGACAGGCGCTGATCAGGGGACTGTGCACGCACTGATCAGGTGGCTGATCAGGAACTGACCACCTGACTGCGCATGCAGTGACCACGTGGCTGGTCGTTCACTGATCACGTGTTTATCATACGGTGATCACGTGACTGAGAGGCGCTGATCACGTGACTGTGCCGTCAGTGATCACGTGGCTGAGCAGGCACTGATATCGTGACTGAGCATGCACTGATCATGTGCCGGGAGCCGGGGAGGCATTCCACTCTGGACAAAGGTCATGA
Organism: Bos javanicus; assembly: GCF_032452875.1. Lineage (NCBI taxonomy): Eukaryota > Metazoa > Chordata > Mammalia > Artiodactyla > Bovidae > Bos > Bos javanicus. The sequence continues at coordinate 110,181 of NW_026894245.1, read as the reverse complement.
GGAAGGAGGCTCGGCATACGCAAATGCGGGATGGAGCCTCAGGAGTCCACCCGGATATTCTCGAGCATCTCCCCCAAAAAACCAGAGTCTGCCTACTGTATTGCTTTTGCTCTCACCTCTGATTTCACTGGGGGCTGTCCCCCACCACCATCTCGCTCTCTCTGTCAAAGAGTTAACTTAGAGCTCCAATTCATAAACTTCCTTGTCATTCTTCCCTTTAACTTCCAGCTGAGTCTCCATCTGGAGCGCAGAACCCACCACGCTTACTAATTACGCCTGGGCTGCTAAGACCCACTCGAGAAGGTGTCTAGGGTGTGGCACCTTTCGCTATTCGAGAGGGCGCCTGCGGCCTACGTAAGTGGTGCAAACTTCTTGTCTTGAAGTTTGATTGGTCTTCCGCGTAAACCAAGCTACTCAGTCTCTTTTCTCCACCGACTTTTCCTACTGAGCTCTCCTCATACTATTATTCTTGACATCTCTGATTAGCATATAAATAGTCGCCTAGGCCATCTCTCCTTCGAATACCCTGGATCAGTTGGGGCTGGTCCCCGGCAGGTGGCGACCGAACAGGGACCTCAGGAGGCGATACTCAAAGAGCTGAGCAGACACGAACCACGCAATCAGCAGGCAATAAGCATGGAGCTCAGCAGTGACGAATCATGCTGCTCAACTGGCAATAATCAAGCACGTGACCAGGCAGGAATTACGCAGCTCACCTGGCAATTGTCAAGCAGATGAGCCGACAGGAATCAAGCAGCTCAGCAGGCCCTTTTCACGTGACTCTGCAAGCACTGATCACGTGGCTGATCAAGTCCAGATCACGTGACTGAGCATGCACTGATCACGTGGCTATCATGCACTGATGACGTGGCTGATCATGCACTGATCACATGGCTCATCATGCACTGTTCACGTGTTTATCAGGCAGTGATCAGTGACTGACAGGCGCTGATCAGGGGACTGTGCACGCACTGATCAGGTGGCTGATCAGGAACTGACCACCTGACTGCGCATGCAGTGATCACGTGGCTGGTCGTTCACTGATCACGTGTTTATCATACGGTGATCACGTGACTGAGAGGCGCTGATCACGTGACTGTGCCGTCAGTGATCACGTGGCTGAGCAGGCACTGATATCGTGACTGAGCATGCCCTGATCATGTGCCGGGAGCCGGGGAGGCCTTCCACTCTGGACAAAGGTCATGAGGAAGGAGGCTCGGCATACGCAAATGCGGGATCGAGCCTCAGGAGTCCACCCGGATATTCTCGAGCATCTCCCCCCAAAAAAACCAGAGTCTGCCTACTGTATTGCATTGTGCTCTCACCTCTGATTTCACTGGGGGCTGTCCCTCACCACCATCTCGCTCTCTCTGTCAAAGAGTTAACTTACAGCTCCAATTCATAAAGTTCCTTGTCATTCTTCCCTTTAACTTCCAGCTGAGTCTCCATCTGGAGCGCGGAACCCACCACGCTTACTAATTATGCTTGGGCTGCTAAGACCCACTCGAGAAGGTGTCTAGGGTGAGGCACCTTTCGCTTTTCGAGAGGGCGCCTGCAGCCTACGTAAGTGGTGCAAACTTCTTGTCTTGAAGTTTGATTGGTCTTCCGCGTAAACCAAGCTACTCAGTCTCTTTTCTCCACCGAATTTTCCTACTGAGCTCTCCTCATACTATTATTCTTGACATCTCTGATTAGCATATAAATAGTCGCCTAGGCCATCTCTCCTTCGAATACCCTGGATCAGTTGGGGCTGGTCCCCAGCAGGTGGCGACCGAACAGGGACCTCAGGAGGCGATACTGAAAGAGCTGAGCAGACACGAACCACGCAATCAGCAGGCAATAAGCATGGAGCTCAGCAGTGACGAATCATGCTGCTCAACTGGCAATAATCAAGCACGTGACCAGGCAGGAATCACGCAGCTCAGCTGACAATTGTCAAGCAGATGAGCCGACACGAATCACGCAGCTCAGCAGGCCCTGATCACGTGACTCTGCAGGCACTGATCACGTGGCTGATCAAGTCCAGATCACGTGAATGAGCATGCACTGATCACGTGGCTATCATGCACTGATGACGTGACTGCGCATGCACTGATGACGTGGCTGATCAGGCACTGATCACATGGCTCATCATGCACTGATCACGTGTTTATCAGGCAATGATCAGTGACTGACAGGCGCTGATCATGGGACTGTGCACGCACTGATCACGTGGCTATCATGCCCTGATCACGTGACTGCGCATGCACTGATGACGTGGCTGTTCGGGCACTGATCACGTGTTTATCAGGCAGTGATCAGTGACTGACAGGCGCTGAACAGGGGACTGTGCACGCACTGATCAGGTGGCTGATCAGGAACTGACCACCTGACTGCGCATGCAGTGATCACGTGGCTGGTCGTTCACTGATCACGTGTTTATCATACGGTGATCACGTGACTGAGAGGCGCTGATCACGTGACTGTGCCGTCAGTGATCACGTGGCTGAGCAGGCACTGATATCGTGACTGAGCATGCACTGATCATGTGCCGGGAGCCGGGGAGGCATTCCACTCTGGACAAAGGTCATGAGGAAGGAGGCTCGGCATACGCAAATGCGGGGTCGAGCCTCAGGAGTCCACCCGGATATTCTCGAGCATCTCCCCCCAAAAACCAGAGTCTGCCTACTGTATTGCTTTTGCTCTCACCTCTGATTTCACTGGGGGCTGTCCCCCACCACCATCTCGCTCTCTCTGTCAAAGAGTTAACTTAGAGCTCCAATTCATAAAGTTCCTTGTCATTCTTCCCTTTAACTTCCAGCTGAGTCTCCATCTGGAGCGCGGAACCCACCACGCTTACTAATTATGCCTGGGCTGCTAAGACCCACTCGAGAAGGTGTCTAGGGTGAGGCACCTTTCGCTATTCGAGAGGGCGCCTGCGGCCTACGTAAGTGGTGCAAACTTCTTGTCTTGAAGTTTGATTGGTCTTCCGCGTAAACCAAGCTACTCAGTCTCTTTTCTCCACCGAATTTTCCTACTGAGCTCTCCTCATACTATTATTCTTGACATCTCTGATTAGCATATAAATAGTCGCCTAGGCCATCTCTCCTTCGAATACCCTGGATCAGTTGGGGCTGGTCCCCGGCAGGTGGCGACCGAACAGGGACCTCAGGAGGCGATACTCAAAGAGCTGAGCAGACACGAACCACCCAATCAGCAGGCAATAAGCATGGAGCTCAGCAGTGACGAATCATGCTGCTCAACTGGCAATAATCAAGCACATGACCAAGCAGGAATCACGCAGCTCAGCTGGCAATTGTCAAGCAGATGAGCCGACAGGAATCACGCAGCTCAGCAGGCCCTGATCACGTGACTCTGCAGGCACTGATCACGTGGCTGATCATGCACTGATCACGTGACTGCGCATGCACTGATCACGTGGCTGATCATGCACTGATCACATGGCTCATCATGCACTGTTCACGTGTTTATCAGGCAGTGATCAGTGACTGACAGGCGCTGATCAGGGGACTGTGCACGCACTGATCAGGTGGCTGATCAGGAACTGACCACCTGACTGCGCATGCAGTGATCACGTGGCTGGTCGTTCACTGATCACGTGTTTATCATACGGTGATCACGTGACTGAGAGGCGCTGATCACGTGACTGTGCCGTCAGTGATCACGTGGCTGAGCAGGCACTGATATCGTGACTGAGCATGCACTGATCATGTGCCGGGAGCCGGGGAGGCCTTCCACTCTGGACAAAGGTCATGAGGAAGGAGGCTCGGCATACGCAAATGCGGGATCGAGCCTCAGGAGTCCACCCGGATATTCTCGAGCATCTCCCCCAAAAAAACCAGAGTCTGCCTACTGTATTGCTTTTGCTCTCACCTCTGATTTCACTGGGGGCTGTCCCCCACCACCATCTCGCTCTCTCTGTCAAAGAGTTAACTTACAGCTCCAATTCATAAAGTTCCTTGTCATTCTTCCCTTTAACTTCCAGCTGAGTCTCCATCTGGAGCGCAGAACCCACCACGCTTACTAATTATGCCTGGACTGCTAAGACCCACTCGAGAAGGTGTCTAGGGTGAGGCACCTTTCGCTATTCGAGAGGGCGCCTGCGGCCTACGTAAGTGGTGCAAACTTCTTGTCTTGAAGTTTGATTGGTCTTCCGCGTAAACCAAGCTACTCAGTCTCTTTTCTCCACCGAATTTTCCTACTGAGCTCTCCTCATACTATTATTCTTGATATCTCTGATTAGCATATAAATAGTCCCCTAGGCCATCTCTCCTTCGAATACCCTGGATCAGTTGGGGCTGGTCCCCAGCAGGTGGCGACCGAACAGGGACCTCAGGAGGCGATACTCAAAGAGCTGAGCAGACACGAACCACGCAATCAGCAGGCAATAAGCATGGAGCTCAGCAGTGACGAATCATGCTGCTCAACTGGCAATAATCAAGCACGTGACCAGGCAGGAATCACGCAGCTCAGCTGGCAGTTGTCAAGCAGATGAGCCGGCAGGAATCACGCAGCTCAGCAGGCCCTGATCACGTGACTCTGCAGGCACTGATCACGTGGCTGATCAAGTCCAGATCACGTGACTGAGCATGCACTGATCACGTGGCTATCATGCACTGATCACGTGACTGCGCATGCACTGATGACGTGGCTGATCAGGCACTGATCACATGGCTCATCATGCACTGATCACGTGTTTATCAGGCAATGATCAGTGACTGACAGGCGCTGATCATGGGACTGTGCACGCACTGATCACGTGGCTATCATGCACTGATCACGTGACTGTGCATACACTGATGACGTGGCTGTTCGGGCACTGATCACGTGTTTATCAGGCAGTGATCAGTGACTGACAGGCGCTGATCAGGGGACTGTGCACGCCCTGATCAGGTGGCTGATCAGGAACTGACCACCTGACTGCGCATGCAGTGATCACGTGGCTGGTCGTTCACTGATCACGTGTTTATCATACGGTGATCACGTGACTGAGAGGCGCTGATCACGTGACTGTGCCGTCAGTGATCACGTGGCTGAGCAGGCACTGATATCGTGACTGAGCATGCACTGATCATGTGCCGGGAGCCAGGGAGGCCTTCCACTCTGGACAAAGGTCATGAGGAAGGAGGCTCGGCATACGCAAATGCGGGATCGAGCCTCAGGAGTCCACCCGGATATTCTCGAACATCTCCCCCCAAAAACCAGAGTCTGCCTACTGTATTGCATTTGCTCTCACCGCTGATTTCACTGGGGGCTGTCCCTCACCACCATCTCGCTCTCTCTGTCAAAGAGTTAACTTACAGCTCCAATTCATAAAGTTCCTTGTCATTCTTCCCTTTAACTTCCAGCTGAGTCTCCATCTGGAGCGCGGAACCCACCACGCTTACTAATTATGCTTGGGCTGCTAAGACCCACTCGAGAAGGTGTCTAGGGTGAGGCACCTTTCGCTTTTCTAGAGGGCGCCTGCAGCCTACGTAAGTGGTGCAAACTTCTTGTCTTGAAGTTTGATTGGTCTTCCGCGTAAACCAAGCTACTCAGTCTCTTTTCTCCACCGAATTTTCCTACTGAGCTCTCCTCATACTATTATTCTTGACATCTCTGATTAGCATATAAATAGTCGCCTAGGCCATCTCTCCTTCGAATACCCTGGATCAGTTGGGGCTGGTCCCCAGCAGGTGGCGACCGAACAGGGACCTCAGGAGGCGATGCTCAAAGAGCTGAGCAGACACGAACCACGCAATCAGCAGGCAATAAGCATGGAGCTCAGCAGTGACGAATCATGCTGCTCAACTGGCAATAATCAAGCACGTGACCAGGCAGGAATCACGCAGCTCAGCTGGCAATTGTCAAGCAGATGAGCCGGCAGGAATCACGGAGCTCAGCTGGCAATTGTCATGCAGATGAGCCGGCAGGAATCACGCAGCTCAGCAGGCCCTGATCACCTGACTCTGCAGGCACTGATCACGTGGCTGATCAAGTCCAGATCACATGACTGAGCATGCACTGATCACGTGGCTATCACGCACTGATGACGTGACTGCGCATGCACTGATGACGTGGCTGATCAGGCACTGATCACATTGCTCATCATGCACTGATCACGTGTTTATCAGGCAATGATCAGTGACTGACAGGCGCTGATCATGGGACTGTGCACGCACTGATCACGTGGCTATCATGCACTGGTCACGTGACTGCGCTTGCACTGATGACGTGGCTGTTCGGGCACTGATCACGTGTTTATCAGGCAGTGATCAGTGACTGACAGGCGCTGATCAGGGGACTGTGCACGCACTGATCAGGTTGCTGATCAGGAACTGACCACCTGACCGCGCATGCAGTGATCACGTGGCTGGTCGTTCACTGATCATGTGTTTATCATATGGTGATCACGTGACTGAGAGGCGCTGATCACGTGACTGTGCCGTCAGTGATCACGTGGCTGAGCAGGCACTGAGACCGTGACTGAGCATGCACTGATCATGTGCCGGGAGCCGGGGAGGCATTCCACTCTTGACAAAGGTCATGAGGAAGGAGGCTCGGCATACGCATATGGGGGATCGAGCTTCAGGAGACCACCCGGATATTCTCGAGCATCTCCCCCAAAAAAACCAGAGTCTGCCTACTGTATTGCTTTGTGCTCTCACCTCTGATTTCACTGGGGGCTGTCCCCCACCACCATCTCGCTCTCTCTGTCAAAGAGTTAACTTAGAGCTCCAATTCATAAAGTTCCTTGTCATTCTTCCCTTTAACTTCCAGCTGAGTCTCCATCTGGAGCGCGGAACCCACCACGCTTACTAATTATGCCTTGGCTGCTAAGACCCACTCGAGAAGGTGTCTAGGGTGAGGCACCTTTCGCTATTCGAGAGGGCGCCTGCGGCCTACGTAAGTGGTGCAAACTTCTTGTCTTGAAGTTTGATTGGTCTTCTGCGTAAACCAAGCTACTCAGTCTCTTTTCTCCACCGAATTTTCCTACTGAGCTCTCCTCATACTATTATTCTTGACATCTCTGATTAGCATATAAATAGTCGCCTAGGCCATCTCTCCTTCGAATACCCTGGATCAGTTGGGGCTGGTCCCCGGCAGGTGGCGACCGAACAGGGACCTCAGGAGGCGATACTCAAAGAGCTGAGCAGACACGAACCACGCAATCAGCAGGCAATAAGCATGGAGCTCAGCAGTGACGAATCATGCTGCTCAACTGGCAATAATCAAGCACGTGACCAGGCAGGAATCACGCAGCTCAGCTGGCAATTGTCAAGCAGATGAGCCGACAGGAATCACGCAGCTCAGATGGCAATTGTCATGCAGATGAGCCGGCTGGAATCACGCAGCTCAGCAGGCCCTGATCACCTGACTCTGCAGGCACTGATCACGTGGCTGATCAAGTCCAGATCACGTGACTGAGCATGCACTGATCACGTGGCTATCATGCACTGATGACGTGACTGCGCATGCACTGATGACGTGGCTGATCAGGCACTGATCACATGGCTCATCATGCACTGATCACGTGTTTATCAGGCAATGATCAGTGACTGACAGGCGCTGATCATGGGACTGTGCACGCACTGATCACGTGGCTATCATGCACTGATCACGTGACTGCGCATGCACTGATGACGTGGCTGTTCGGACACTGATCACGTGTTTATCAGGCAGTCATCAGGGACTGACAGGCGCTGATCAGGGGACTGTGCACGCACTGATCAGGTGGCTGATCAGGAACTGACCACCTGACTGCGCATGCAGTGATCACGTGGCTGGTCGTTCACTGATCACGTGTTTATCCTACGGTGATCACGTGACTGAGAGGCGCTGATCACGTGACTCTACCGTCAGTGATCACGTGGCTGAGCATGCACTGATATTGTGACTGAGCATGCACTGATCATGTGCCGGGAGCCGGGGAGGCATTCCACTCTGGACAAAGGTCATGAGGAAGGAGGCTCGGCATACGCAAATGCGGGATCGAGCCTCAGGAGTCCACCCGGATATTCTCGAGCATCTCCCCCCCAAAAACCAGAGCCTGCCTACTGTATTGCGTTGTGCTCTCACCTCTGATTTCACTGGGGGCTGTCCCCCACCACCATCTCGCTCTCTCTGTCAAAGAGTTAACTTACAGCTCCAATTCATAAAGTTCCTTGTCATTCTTCCCTTTAACTTCCAGCTGAGTCTCCATCTGGAGCGCGGAACCCACCACGCTTACTAATTATGCCTGGGCTGCTAAGACCCACTCGAGAAGGTGTCTATGGTGAGGCACCTTTCGCTATTCGAGAGGGCGCCTGCGGCCTACGTAAGTGGTGCAAACTTCTTGTCTTGAAGTTTGATTGGTCTTCTGCGTAAACCAAGCTACTCAGTCTCTTTTCTCCACCGAATTTTCCTACTGAGCTCTCCTCAAACTATTATTCTTGACATCTCTGATTAGCATATAAATAGTCGCCTAGGCCATCTCTCCTTCGAATACCCTGGATCAGTTGGGGCTGGGCCCCGGCAGGTGGCGACCGAACAGGGAACTCAGGAGGCGATACTCAAAGAGTTGAGCAGACACGAACCACGCAATCAGCAGGCAATAAGCATGGAGCTCAGCAGTGACGAATCATGCTGCTCAACTGGCAATAATCAAGCACGTGACCAGGCAGGAATCACGCAGCTCAGCTGGCAATTGTCAAGCAGATGAGCCGACAGGAATCACGCAGCTCAGCAGGCCCTGATCATGTGACTCTGCAGGCACTGATCTCGTGGCTGATCAAGTACAGATCACGTGACTGAGCATGCACTGATCACGTGGCTATCATGCACTGATGTCGTGACTGCGCATGCACTGATGACGTGGCTGATCAGGCACTGATCACATTGCTCATCATGCACTGATTACGTGTTTATCAGGCAGTGATCAGTGACTGACAGGCGCTGAACAGGGGACTGTGCACGCACTGATCAGGTGGCTGATCAGGAACTGACCACGTGACTGCGCATGCAGTGATCACGTGGCTGGTCGTTCACTGATCACGTGTATATCATACGGTGATCACGTGACTGAGAGGCGCTGATCACGTGACTGTGCCGTCAGTGATCACGTGGCTGAGCAGGCACTGTTACCGTGACTGAGCATGCACTGATCATGTGCCGGGAGCTGGGCAGGCATTCCACTCTGGACAAAGGTCATGAGGAAGGAGGCTCGGCATACGCAAATGCGGGATCGAGCCTCAGGAGTCCACCCGGATATTCTCGAGCATCTCCCCCAAAAAACCAGAGTCTGCCTACTGTATTGCTTTGTGCTCTCACCTCTGATTTCACTGGGGTCTGTCCCCCACCACCATCTCGCTCTCTCTGTCAAAGAGTTAACTTAGAGCTCCAATTCATAAAGTTCCTTGTCATTCTTCCCTTTTACTTCCAGCTGAGTCTCCATCTGGAGCGCGGAACCCACCACGCTTACTAATTATGCCTGGGCTGCTAAGACCCACTCGAGAAGGTGTCTAGGGTGAGGCACCTTTCGCTATTCGAGAGGGCGCCTGCGGCCTACGTAAGTGGTGCAAACTTCTTGTCTTGAAGTTTGATTGGTCTTCTGGGTAAACCAAGCTACTCAGTCTCTTTTCTCCACCGAATTTTCCTACTGAGCTCTCCTCATACTATTATTCTTGACATCTCTGATTAGCATATAAATAGTCGCCTAGGCCATCTCTCCTTCGAATACCCTGGATCAGTTGGGGCTGGTCCCCGGCAGGTGGCGACCGAACAGGGACCTCAGGAGGCGATACTCAAAGAGCTGAGCAGACACGAACCACGCAATCAGCAGGCAATAAGCATGGAGCTCAGCAGTGACGAATCATGCTGCTCAACTGGCAATAATCAAGCACGTGACCAGGCAGGAATCACGCAGCTCAGCTGGCAATTGTCAAGCAGATGAGCCGACAGGAATCACGCAGCTCAGCACGCCCTGATCACGTGACTGAGCATGCACTGTTCACGTTGCTGAACACACACCTTATCACGTGACTGATCATACACTGCTCAGGTAACTGATCATGCACTGACCACGTGGCTATCATGCACTGATCACCTGGCTGAACATGCACTGTTCACGTGGCTGATCACACACCTGTCACGTGACATATCATGCACTGATCACGTGGCACTCATGCACTGATCAGGTGGCTGATCATACTCTGCTCACGTAACTGATCATGCACACATCACGTGGCTATCATGCACTGCTCACGTGGCTGATCATGCAATGATCACACAGCTACCATGTACCGGTCACATGACTGATCATGCACTGATCACATAATTGATCATGCACTGATCACCTGGCTTATCATGCATTGATTATGTGACTGATCATGTGCTGATCATGTTTGGTGTCACACACTGATCATGTGCCTCTGGAGGCAATGAACATAGAGCTGAGTATGCAGGAATCAGTCAGCAGCCTATAATCATGGAACTCAGCTCTGAGAAATCATGCTGCTCAGCTGGCAATAATCAAGTAGATGAGCAGGCAGGAATTACGCAGCACAGGTGGCAATTGTCAAGGAGATGACAGGCAGGAATCGTGCAGCTCAGCTGGAAATTGTCAAGCAGATGAGCAGACAGTAATCACGTAGCTCAGCAGGCCCTGATAACGTGACTGAGCATGCACTGTTCACGTGGCTGAACACACAACTATCACGTGACTGATCATGCACTGATCATGTGACTGATCATGCACTGATCACGTGGCTATCACGCTCTGCTCACTTGGCTGGACATACACTGATCACGTGCCTGGTCATGCACTGATCACGTGGCTGATCATGCACTGATCACGTGACTGATCATGCACTGATCACGTGGCTATCATGCTCTGCTCACGTGGCTGATCATGCAAGGATCACGTAGCAACCATGTACGGGTCACGTGACTGATCATGCACTGATCACGTAATTGATCCTGCACTGATCACGTGGCTCATCATGCACTGATCACGTGGCTTATCACACATTTATCACGTGACTGATCATGCACTGATCACGTGGCTCTCATGCACTGATAATGTGGCTATCATGCACTGATCACGTAGCTATCATGCACTGATCACGTGGCTGATCACGCAATGATCACGTAGCTACCATGTACTGGTCATGTGACTGATCATGCACTGATCACGTAGTTGATCCTGCACTGATCATATGGCTCATCACGCACTGATCTGGTGGCTGATCACGCACGTATCATGTGACTAACCATGTACAGATCAGGTAAATAATCATGAAGTGATCACGTGGCTATCCTGCACTGATCACGTGAATAACATGCACTGATCACGTGGCTGATCACACACATATCACGTGACTGATCATGCACTGATCACGTGACTGATCATGCACTGATCACGTGGCTATCATGCACTGCTCACGTGGCTGATCATGCAATGATCACGCAGCTACCATGTACTGGTCACACGACTGATCATGCACTGATCACATAATTGATCATGCACTGATCACCTGGCTTATCATGCATTGATCATGTGACTGATCATGTGCTGATCATGTTTGGTGTCACACACTGATCATGTGCCTCTGGAGGCAATGAACATAGATTTGAGTAGGCAGGAATCAGTCAGCAGGCTTTAATCATGGAACTCAGCTCTGAGAAATCATGCTGCTGAGCTGGCAATAATCAAGTAGATGAGCAGGCAGGAATTACACAGCACAGGTGGCAATTGTCAAGGAGATGACAGGCAGGAATCGTGCAGCTCAGCTGGAAATTGTCAAGCAGATGAGTAGACAGTAATCACGCAGCGCAGCAGGCCCTGATCACCTGACTGAGCATGCACTGTTCACGTGGCTGATCCCACACTTATCACGTGACTGATCATGCACTGATCATGTGACTGATCATGCACTGATCACGTAGCTATCTTGCACTGATCACTTGGCTGATCATACACTCATCACGGGACTGATCGTGCACTGATCACGGCGCTATCAAGCATTGACTACATGACTCCACATGCACTGATCATGTGGATGATCATGCACTGATCACGTGACTGACCATGCACTGATCACGTGACTGATCATGCACTGATCACATGGCTGATCATGCACTGATCACGTGGCTATCATGCACTGCTCACGTGGCTGATCTGGCAATGATCACGTAGCTACCATATACTGGTCACATGACTGATCATGCACTGATCACGTAATTGATCATGCACTGATCATGTGGCTGATCATGGACTGATCACGTGGCTGATCATACACTGATCAGGTGGCTATCATGCACTGATACCGTGACTGAGCATGGACTGATCACATGACTATCATGTAGTGATCACGTGACTTAATGGCGCTGATCATGTGACTGATCATGCGCTGATCATGTTTGCTATCATACACTGATCATGTGCCTCTGGAGGCAATAAACAAAGAGCTGAGTAGGCACGAATCAAACAGTCAGCAGGCAATAATCATGGAACTCAGATGTGAGGAATCATGCTGCTCAGCTGGCAAAAATCAAGCAGCTGAGCAGGCAGGAATTACGCAGCACAGCTGGCAATTGTCAAGCAGATGACAGGCAGGAATCCTGCAGCTCAGCTGGCAATTGTCAAGCAGATGAGCAGACAGTAATCACGCAGCTCAGCAGGCCCAGATCACGTGACTGAACATGCACTGTTCCCGTGGCTGATCATACACTGATCACGTGATGATCATGCACTGATCACTTGGATACCATGCACTGATCACGTGGCTGATCATACACTGTTCACGTGTCTGACCATGCACTGCTCACGTGGCTGATCATACACTGCTCACGTAACTGATCATGCACTGATCACGTGGCTATCATGCACTGATCACGTGGCTGAACATGCACTGTTCACGTGGCTGATCACACACCTGTCACGTGACATATTATGCACTGATCACTTGGCACTCATGCACTGATCACGTGGCTGATCATACTCTGCTCACGAAACTCATCATGCACACATCACGTTTCTATCATGCACTGCTCACGTGGCTTCTCATTGAATGAACACGTAGCTACCCTATACTGGTCACGTGACTGATCATGCACAAATCACGTAAATGATCACGTACTGTTCACGTGACTGATCATGTACTGATCACGTGACTGATCATGAACTGATCACGTGGCTGATCATGCACTGATCACGGAATTGATCATCCACTTATCATTTGGATGATCATGCACTGATCACGTGGCTGATCATACACTGATCACGTGACTGCCCATGCACTGATCACCCCGATGATCATACACTGATCATGCGACAGATCATGCACTGATCACGTGGCTATCATGCACTGCTCATGCGGCTGTTCATGCAATGATCACGTAGCTACCATGTACTGGTCACGTGAGTGATCATGCACTGATCACGTAATTGATCATGCACTGATCAGGTGACTTATCATGCACTGTTTACGTTAGTGATCATGCATTGATCACGAGACTGATCATGCACTGATCTCGTGGCTATCATGCACGGCCTATGTGGCTGATCATGCAATGATCACCTAGCTACCATATACTGGTAACGTAACTGATCATGCACTGATCACATAATTGATCATGCACTGATCATGTGGCTGATCATGCACTGATCACGTGGCTGATCATCCACTGGTCACGTGACTGATCATGCCCTGATCACGTGACTGATCATGCACTGATCACGTGGCTATCAAGCACTGTTCACGTGGCTGATCATACACTGATCACCTGCCTGGTCATGCACAGATCACGTGACAAATCATGAACTGATCACATAGCTATCATGAACTGATCACCTGGCTGATCATGCACTGATCACGTGGCTGATCATGCACTGATACCGTGACTGAGCATGGACTGATCACATGACTATCATGTAGTGATCACGTGACTTAATGGCGCTGATCATGTGACTGATCATGCGCTGATCATGTTTGCTATCATACACTGATCATGTGCCTCTGGAGGCAATAAACAAAGAGCTGAGTAGGCACGAATCAAACAGTCAGCAGGCAATAATCATGGAACTCAGGTGTGAGGAATCATGCTGCTCAGCTGGCAATAATCAAGCAGCTGAGCAGGCAGGAATTACGCAGCACAGCTGGCAATTGTCAAGCAGATGACAGGCAGGAATCCTGCAGCTCAGCTGGCAATTGTCAAGCAGATGAGCAGACAGTAATCACGCAGCTCAGCAGGCCCAGATCACGTGACTGAACATGCACTGTTCCCGTGGCTGATCATACACTGATCACGTGATGATCATGCACTGATCACTTGGATACCATGCACTGATCACGTGGCTGATCATACACTGTTCACGTGTCTGACCATGCACTGCTCACGTGGCTGATCATACACTGCTCACGTAACTGATCATGCACTGATCACGTGGCTATCATGCACTGATCACGTGGCTGAACATGCACTGTTCACGTGGCTGATCACACACCTGTCACGTGACATATTATGCACTGATCACTTGGCACTCATGCACTGATCACGTGGCTGATCATACTCTGCTCACGAAACTCATCATGCACACATCACGTTTCTATCATGCACTGCTCACGTGGCTTCTCATTGAATGAACACGTAGCTACCCTATACTGGTCACGTGACTGATCATGCACAAATCACGTAAATGATCACGTACTGTTCACGTGACTGATCATGTACTGATCACGTGACTGATCATGAACTGATCACGTGGCTGATCATGCACTGATCACGGAATTGATCATCCACTTATCATTTGGATGATCATGCACTGATCACGTGGCTGATCATACACTGATCACGTGACTGCCCATGCACTGATCACCCCGATGATCATACACTGATCATGCGACAGATCATGCACTGATCACGTGGCTATCATGCACTGCTCATGCGGCTGTTCATGCAATGATCACGTAGCTACCATGTCTGGTCACGTGAGTGATCATGCACTGATCACGTAATTGATCATGCACTGATCAGGTGACTTATCATGCACTGTTTACGTTAGTGATCATGCATTGATCACGAGACTGATCATGCACTGATCTCGTGGCTATCATGCACGGCCTATGTGGCTGATCATGCAATGATCACCTAGCTACCATATACTGGTAACGTAACTGATCATGCACTGATCACATAATTGATCATGCACTGATCATGTGGCTGATCATGCACTGATCACGTGGCTGATCATCCACTGGTCACGTGACTGATCATGCCCTGATCACGTGACTGATCATGCACTGATCACGTGGCTATCAAGCACTGTTCACGTGGCTGATCATACACTGATCACCTGCCTGGTCATGCACAGATCACGTGACAAATCATGAACTGATCACATAGCTATCATGAACTGATCACCTGGCTGATCATGCACTGATCACGTGGCTGATCATGCACTGATACCGTGACTGAGCATGGACTGATCACATGACTATCATGTAGTGATCACGTGACTTAATGGCGCTGATCATGTGACTGATCATGCGCTGATCATGTTTGCTATCATACACTGATCATGTGCCTCTGGAGGCAATAAACAAAGAGCTGAGTAGGCACGAATCAAACAGTCAGCAGGCAATAATCATGGAACTCAGGTGTGAGGAATCATGCTGCTCAGCTGGCAATAATCAAGCAGCTGAGCAGGCAGGAATTACGCAGCACAGCTGGCAATTGTCAAGCAGATGACAGGCAGGAATCATGCATCTCAGCTGGCAATTGTCAAGCAGATGAGAAGAGAGTAATCAGGCAGCTCAGCAGGCCCTGATCACGTGACTGAGCATGCACTGTTCACGTGGCTGATCATACACTGATCACGTGATGATCATGCACTGATACTTGGATATCATGCACTGATAACGTGGCTGATCATACACTGTTCACGTGTCTGACCATGCACTGATCACGTGGCTGATCATACACTGCTCAGGTAACTGATCATGCACTGATCACGTGGCTATCATGAACTGATAACGTGGCTGAACATGCACTGTTCACGTGGCTGATCACACACCTGTCACGTGTCATATCGTGCACTGATCACCTGGCACTCATGCACTGATCACGTGGCTGATCATACTCTGCTCACGTAATTGATCCTGCACTGATCACGTGGCTCATCATGCACTGATCACGTGGCTGATCACACATGTATCACGTGACTGATCATGCACTGATCCCGTGGCTCTCATGCACTGATCACGTGGCTATCATGCACTGATCACGTGGATATCATGCACTGATCACGTAGCTGATCACACACGTATCACATGACTGATCACGTGGCTATCATGCACTGATCACGTAATTGATCATGCACTGATCATGTGGCTGATCATGCACTGATCACGTGGCTGATCATACACTGATCACATAACTGATCATGCACTGATCACGTGACTGATCATGCACTGATCACGTGGCTATCATGCACTGATAAATTGGCTGGACATACACTGATCACGTTCATGGTCATGCACTGATCACGTGGCTGATCATGCACTGATCACGTGACTGATCATGCACTGATCTCATGTCTGATCATGCACTGATCACGTGGCTATCATGCACTGCTCACGTGGATGATCATGCCATTATCAACGCAGCTACCATGTACTGGTCACATGACTGATCATGCACTGATCACGTGACTGATCATGCATTGATCACGTGGCTATCATGCACTGATCACGTGGCTATCATACACTGATCATGCAAAGATCACGTAAATGATCATGCACTGATCACGTGACTGATCATGCACTGATCACGTGACTGATCATGCACTGATCACGTGGCTATCATGCACTGATCACGTGGCTGATCATGCACTGATCACGTAGCAACCATGTACTGGTCACGTGACTGATCATGCACTGATCACGTAATTGATCATGCACTGATCACGTGGCTGATCATGCACTGATCACGTGGCTGATCACACATGATCACGTGACTGATCATGCACTGATCACGTGGCTCTCATGCACTGATCACGTGGCTGATCATGCACTGATCACGTGGATATCATGCACTGATCACGTGGCTGATCACACACGATCACATGACTGATCATGCACTGATCACGTGGCTATCATGCACTGATCACGTGGCTATCATGCACTGATCACGTGGCTGATCATGCAATGATCACGTAGCTACCATGTACTGGTCACGTGACTGATCATGCACTGATCACGTAATTGATCATGCACTGATCACGTGGCTGATCATGCACTGATCACGTGGCTGATCATGCACTGATCACGTGACTGATCATGCACTGATCACGTGACTGATCATGCACTGATCACGTGGCTATCATGCACTGATCACGTGGCTGACATACACTGATCACGTGCCTGATCATGCACTGATCACGTGGCTGATCATGCACTGATCACGTGACTGATCATGCACTGATCACGTGTCTGATCATGCACTGATCACGTGGCTATCATGCACTGCTCACGTGGCTGATCATGCCATGATCACGAAGCTACCATGTACTGGTCACATGACTGATCATGCACTGATCACGTGACTGATCATGCACTGATCACGTGGCTATCATGCACTACTCACGTGGCTGATCATGCAATGATCATGTAGCTACCATGTACAGGTCACGTGAATGATCATACACCCATCAGGTGACTGATCATGCACTGATCACGTGGCTATCATGCACTGATCACGAGACTGATCATGCACTGATCACGTCTATATCATGCACTGATCACATGACTGCCCATGCACTGATCACGTGGATGATCATACACTAATCTTGTGACAGATCATGCACTGATCACGTGGCTGATCATGCACTGATACCGTGACTGAGCATGGACTGATCACATGACTATCATGTAGTGATCACGTGACTTAATGGCGCTGATCATGTGACTGATCATGCGCTGATCATGTTTGCTATCATACACTGATCATGTGCCTCTGGAGGCAATAAACAAAGAGCTGAGTAGGCACGAATCAAACAGTCAGCAGGCAATAATCATGGAACTCAGGTGTGAGGAATCATGCTGCTCAGCTGGCAATAATCAAGCAGCTGAGCAGGCAGGAATTACGCAGCACAGCTGGCAATTGTCAAGCAGATGACAGGCAGGAATCGTGCAGCTCAGCTGGCAATTGTCAAGCAGATGAGCAGACAGTAATCACGCAGCTCAGCAGGCCCTGATCACGTGACTGAGCATGCACTGTTCACGTGGCTGATCATACACTGATCACGTGATGATCATGCACTGATCACTTGGATATCATGCACTGATCACGTGGCTGATCATACACTGTTCACGTGTCTGACCATGCACTGATCACGTGGCTGATCATACACTGCTCACGTAACTGATCATGCACTGATCACGTGGCTATCATGCACTGATCACGTGGCTGAACATGCACTGTTCACGTGGCTGATCACACACCTGTCACGTGACATATCCTGCACTGATCACGTGGCACTCATGCACTGATCACGTGGCTGATCATACTCTGCTCACGCAACTCATGCACACATCACGTGGCTATCATGCACTGCTCACGTGGCTCGTCATGGAATGATCACGTAGCAACCATATACTGGTCACGTGACTGATCATGCACAGATCACGTAAATGATCATGCACTGTTCACGTGACTGATCATGTACTGATCACGTGACTGATCATGCACCGATCACGCGGCTATCATGCACTGCTCACGTGGCTGATCATGCAACGATCACGTAGCAACCATGTACTGGTCACGTGACTGATCATGCACTGATCACGTAATTGATCCTGCACTGATCACGTGGCTCATCATGCACTGATCACGTGGCTGATCACACATGTATCACGTGACTGATCATGCACTGATCACGTGGCTCTCATGCACTGATCACGTGGCTGTCATGCACGGATCACGTGGATATCATGCACTGATCACGTGGCTGATCACACACGTATCACATGACTGATCATGCACTGATCACGTGGCTATCATGCACTGATCACGTGGCTATCATGCACTGATCACGTGGCTGATCATGCAATGATCACGTAGCTACCATGTACTGGTCACGTGACTGATCATGCACTGATCACGTAATTGATCATGCACTGATCATGTGGCTGATCATGCACTGATCACGTGGCTGATCATACACTGATCACATAACTGATCATGCACTGATCACGTGACTGATCATGCACTGATCACGTGGCTATCATGCACTGATCACTTGGCTGGAAATACACTGATCACGTGCCTGGTCATGCACTGATCACGTGGCTGATCATGCACTGATCACGTGCCTGATCATGCACTGATCACGTGTCTGATCATGCACTGATCACGTGGCTATCATGCACTGCTCACGTGGCTGATCATGCCATGATCACGCAGCTACCATGTACTGGTCACATGACTGATCATGCACTGATCACGTGACTGATCATGCAGTGATCACGTGGCTATCATGCACTACTCACGTGGCTGATCATGCAATGATCATGTAGCTACCATGTACAGGTCACGTGAATGATCATACACCCATCAGGTGACTGATCATGCACTGATCACGTGGCTATCATGCACTGATCACGAGACTGATCATGCACTGATCACGTCTATATCATGCACTGATCACATGACTGCCCATGCACTGATCACGTGGATGATCATACACTAATCATGTGACAGATCATGCACTGATCACGTGGCTGATCATGCACTGATACCGTGACTGAGCATGGACTGATCACATGACTATCATGTAGTGATCACGTGACTTAATGGCGCTGATCATGTGACTGATCATGCGCTGATCATGTTTGCTATCATACACTGATCATGTGCCTCTGGAGGCAATAAACAAAGAGCTGAGTAGGCACGAATCAAACAGTCAGCAGGCAATAATCATGGAACTCAGGTGTGAGGAATCATGCTGCTCAGCTGGCAATAATCAAGCAGCTGAGCAGGCAGGAATTACGCAGCACAGCTGGCAATTGTCAAGCAGATGACAGGCAGGAATCGTGCAGCTCAGCTGGCAATTGTCAAGCAGATGAGCAGACAGTAATCACGCAGCTCAGCAGGCCCAGATCACGTGACTGAGCATGCACTGTTCACGTGGCTGATCATACACTGATCACGTGATGATCATGCACTGATCACTTGGATATCATGCACTGATCACGTGGCTGATCATACACTGTTCACGTGTCTGACCATGCACTGATCACGTGGCTGATCATACACTGCTCACGTAACTGATCATGCACTGATCACGTGGCTATCATGGACTGATCACGTGGCTGAACATGCACTGTTCACGTGGCTGAACACACACCTGTCACGTGACATATCATGCACTGATCACGTGGCACTCATGCACTGATCACGTGGCTGATCATACTCTGCTCACGTAACTCATGCACACATCACGTGGCTATCATGCACCGCTCACGTGGCTCGTCATGGAATGATCACGTAGCAACCATATACTGGTCACGTGACTGATCATGCAAAGATCACGTAAATGATCATGCACTGTTCACGTGAATGATCATGTACTGATCACGTGACTGATCATGCACTGATCACGTGGCTATCAGGCTCTGCTCACGTGGCTGATCATGCAACGATCACCTAGCAACCATGTACTGGTCACGTGACTGATCATGCACTGATCACGTAATTGGTCCTGCACTGATCACGTGGCTCATCATGCACTGATCACGTGGCTGATCACACATGTATCACGTGACTGATCATGCACTGATCACGTGGCTCTCATGCACTGATCACGTGGCTGTCATGCACTGATCACGTGGATATCATGCACTGATCACGTGGCTGATCACACACGTATCACATGACTGATCATGCACTGATCACGTGGCTATCATGCACTGATCACGTGGCTATCATGCACTGATCACGTGGCTGATCATGCAATGATCACGTAGCTACCATGCACTGATCACGTGACTGATCATGCACTGATCACGTAACTGATCATGCACTGATCACGTGGCTGATCATGCACTGATCACGTGGCTGATCATGCACTGATCACGTAACTGATCATGCACTGATCACGTGACTGATCATGCACTGATCACGTGGCTATCATGCACTGATCACTTGGCTGACATACACTGATCACGTGCCTGATCATGCACTGATCACGTGGCTGATCATGCACTGATCACGTGACTGATCATGCACTGATCACGTGTCTGATCATGCACTGATCACGTGGCTATCATGCACTGCTCACGTGGCTGATCATGCCATGATCACGCAGCTACCATGTACTGGTCACATGACTGATCATGCACTGATCACGTGACTGATCATGCACTGATCACGTGGCTATCATGCACTACTCACGTGGCTGATCATGCAATGATCATGTAGCTACCATGTACAGGTCACGTGAATGATCATACACCCATCAGGTGACTGATCATGCACTGATCACGTGGCTATCATGCACTGATCACGAGACTGATCATGCACTGATCACGTCTATATCATGCACTGATCACATGACTGCCCATGCACTGATCACGTGGATGATCATACACTAATCTTGTGACAGATCATGCACTGATCACGTGGCTGATCATGCACTGATACCGTGACTGTGCATGGACTGATCACATGACTATCATGTAGTGATCACGTGACTTAATGGCGCTGATCATGTGACTGATCATGCGCTGATCATGTTTGCTATCATACACTGATCATGTGCCTCTGGAGGCAATAAACAAAGAGCTGAGTAGGCACGAATCAAACAGTCAGCAGGCAATAATCATGGAACTCAGGTGTGAGGAATCATGCTGCTCAGCTGGCAATAATCAAGCAGCTGAGCAGGCAGGAATTACGCAGCACAGCTGGCAATTGTCAAGCAGATGACAGGCAGGAATCGTGCAGCTCAGCTGGCAATTGTCAAGCAGATGAGCAGACAGTAATCACGCAGCTCAGCAGGCCCAGATCACGTGACTGAGCATGCACTGTTCACGTGGCTGATCATACACTGATCACGTGATGATCATGCACTGATCACTTGGATATCATGCACTGATCACGTGGCTGATCATACACTGTTCACGTGTCTGACCATGCACTGATCACGTGGCTGATCATACACTGCTCACGTAACTGATCATGCACTGATCACGTGGCTATCATGCACTGATCACGTGGCTGATCATGCACTGTTCACGTGGCTGATCACACACTGTCACGTGACTATCATGCACTGATCACGTGGCTGATCATACACTGATCACGTAACTCATGCACACATCACGTGGCTATCATGCACTGCTCACGTGGCTGTCATGGAATGATCACGTAACCATATACTGGTCACGTGACTGATCATGCACTGATCACGTAAATGATCATGCACTGTTCACGTGACTGATCATGCACTGATCACGTGACTGATCATGCACTGATCACGTGGCTATCATGCACTGCTCACGTGGCTGATCATGCAACGATCACGTAGCAACCATGTACTGGTCACGTGACTGATCATGCACTGATCACGTAATTGATCATGCACTGATCACGTGGCTCATCATGCACTGATCACGTGGCTGATCACACATGATCACGTGACTGATCATGCACTGATCACGTGGCTCTCATGCACTGATCACGTGGCTGATCATGCACTGATCACGTGGATATCATGCACTGATCACGTGGCTGATCACACACGTATCACATGACTGATCATGCACTGATCACGTGGCTATCATGCACTGATCACGTGGCTGATCATGCAATGATCACGTAGCTACCATGCACTGGTCACGTGACTGATCATGCACTGATCACGCAATTGATCATGCACTGATCACGTGGCTGATCATGCACTGATCACGTGGCTGATCATGCACTGATCACGTAACTGATCATGCACTGATCACGTGACTGATCATGCACTGATCACGTGATGATCATGCACTGATCACGTGGATATCATGCACTGATCACGTGGCTGATCATGCACTGATCACGTGTCTGATCATGCACTGATCACGTGGCTGATCATGCACTGATCACGCAACTGATCATGCACTGATCACGTGGCTATCATGCACTGATCACGTGGCTGATCATGCACTGTTCACGTGGCTGATCACACTGTCACGTGACTATCATGCACTGATCACGTGGCACTCATGCACTGATCACGTGGCTGATCATACACTGATCACGTAACTCATGCACACATCACGTGGCTATCATGCACTGCTCACGTGGCTGTCATGGAATGATCACGTAGCTACCATATACTGGTCACGTGACTGATCATGCACTGATCACGTAAATGATCATGCACTGATCACGTGACTGATCATGCACTGATCACGTGACTGATCATGCACTGATCACGTGGCTATCATGCACTGATCACGTGGCTGATCATGCACTGATCACGTAGCTACCATGCACTGATCACGTGACTGATCATGCACTGATCACGTGGCTGATCATGCACTGATCACGTGACTGATCATGCACTGATCACGTGGCTGATCATGCACTGATCACGTGGCTATCATGCACTGATCACGTGGCTGATCATGCACTGATCACGTAGCTACCATGTACTGGTCACGTGACTGATCATGCACTGATCACGTAATTGATCATGCACTGATCACGTGGCTGATCATGCACTGATCACGTGGCTGATCATGCACTGATCACGTGACTGATCATGCACTGATCACGTGACTGATCATGCACTGATCACGTGGCTGATCATGCACTGATCACGTGGCTGATCATGCACTGATCACGTGACTGATCATGCACTGATCACGTGTCTGATCATGCACTGATCACGTGGCTATCATGCACTGCTCACGTGGCTGATAATGCCATGATCACGCAGCTACCATGTACTGGTCACATGACTGATCATGCACTGATCACGTGACTGATCATGCACTGATCACGTAGCTATCATGCACTACTCACGTGGCTGATCATGCAATGATCATGTAGCTACCATGTACAGGTCACGTGAATGATCATACACCCATCAGGTGACTGATCATGCACTGATCACGTGGCTATCATGCACTGATCACGAGACTGTTCATGCACTGTTCACGTCTATATCATGCACTGATCACATGACTGCCCATGCACTGATCACGTGGATGATCATACACTAATCATGTGACAGATCATGCACTGATCACGTGGCTGATCATGCACTGATACCGTGACTGAGCATGGACTGATCACATGACTATCATGTAGTGATCACGTGACTTAATGGCGCTGATCATGTGACTGATCATGCGCTGATCATGTTTGCTATCATACACTGATCATGTGCCTCTGGAGGCAATAAACAAAGAGCTGAGTAGGCACGAATCAAACAGTCAGCAGGCAATAATCATGGAACTCAGGTGTGAGGAATCATGCTGCTCAGCTGGCAATAATCAAGCAGCTGAGCAGGCAGGAATTACGCAGCACAGCTGGCAATTGTCAAGCAGATGACAGGCAGGAATCGTGCAGCTCAGCTGGCAATTGTCAAGCAGATGAGCAGACAGTAATCACGCAGCTCAGCAGGCCCAGATCACGTGACTGAGCATGCACTGTTCACGTGGCTGATCATACACTGATCACGTGATGATCATGCACTGATCACTTGGATATCATGCACTGATCACGTGGCTGATCATACACTGTTCACGTGTCTGACCATGCACTGATCACGTGGCTGATCATACACTGCTCACGTAACTGATCATGCACTGATCACGTGGCTATCATGCACTGATCACGTGGCTGAACATGCACTGTTCACGTGGCTGATCACACACCTGTCACGTGACATATCATGCACTGATCACGTGGCACTCATGCACTGATCACGTGGCTGATCATACTCTGCTCACGTAACTCATGCACACATCACGTGGCTATCATGCACTGCTCACGTGGCTCGTCATGGAATGATTACGTAGCAACCATATACTGGTCACGTGACTGATCATGCAAAGATCACGTAAATGATCATGCACTGTTCACGTGACTGATCATGTACTGATCACGTGACTGATCATGCACTGATCACGTGGCTATCATGCTCTGCTCACGTGGCTGATCAAGCAACGATCACGTAGCAACCATGTACTGGTCACGTGACTGATCATGCACTGATCACGTAATTGATCCTGCACTGATCACGTGGCTCATCATGCACTGATCACGTGGCTGATCACACATGTATCACGTGACTGATCATGCACTGATCACGTGGCTCTCATGCACTGATCACGTGGCTGTCATGCACTGATCACGTGGATATCATGCACTGATCACGTGGCTGATCACACACGTATCACATGACTGATCATGCACTGATCACGTGGCTATCATGCACTGATCACGTGGCTATCATGCACTGATCACGTGGCTGATCATGCAATGATCACGTAGCTACCATGCACTGGTCACGTGACTGATCATGCACTGATCACGTAATTGATCATGCACTGATCATGTGGCTGATCATGCACTGATCACGTGGCTGATCATACACTGATCACATAACTGATCATGCACTGATCACGTGGCTGATCATGCACTGATCACGTGGCTATCATGCACTGATCACTTGGCTGACATACACTGATCACGTGCCTGATCATGCACTGATCACGTGGCTGATCATGCACTGATCACGTGACTGATCATGCACTGATCACGTGTCTGATCATGCACTGATCACGTGGCTATCATGCACTGATCACGTGGCTGATCATGCATGATCACGCAGCTACCATGTACTGGTCACATGACTGATCATGCACTGATCACGTGACTGATCATGCACTGATCACGTGGCTATCATGCACTACTCACGTGGCTGATCATGCAATGATCATGTAGCTACCATGTACAGGTCACGTGAATGACCATACACCCATCAGGTGACTGATCATGCACTGATCACGTGGCTATCATGCACTGATCACGTGACTGATCATGCACTGATCACGTCTATATCATGCACTGATCACATGACTGCCCATGCACTGATCACGTGGATGATCATACACTAATCTTGTGACAGATCATGCACTGATCACGTGGCTGATCATGCACTGATACCGTGACTGAGCATGGACTGATCACATGACTATCATGTAGTGATCACGTGACTTAATGGCGCTGATCATGTGACTGATCATGCGCTGATCATGTTTGCTATCATACACTGATCATGTGCCTCTGGAGGCAATAAACAAAGAGCTGAGTAGGCACGAATCAAACAGTCAGCAGGCAATAATCATGGAACTCAGGTGTGAGGAATCATGCTGCTCAGCTGGCAATAATCAAGCAGCTGAGCAGGCAGGAATTACGCAGCACAGCTGGCAATTGTCAAGCAGATGACAGGCAGGAATCGTGCAGCTCAGCTGGCAATTGTCAAGCAGATGAGCAGACAGTAATCACGCAGCTCAGCAGGCCCTGATCACGTGACTGAGCATGCACTGTTCACGTGGCTGATCATACACTGATCACGTGATGATCATGCACTGATCACGTGGATATCATGCACTGATCACGTGGCTGATCATACACTGATCACGTGTCTGATCATGCACTGATCACGTGGCTGATCATGCACTGCTCACGTAACTGATCATGCACTGATCACGTGGCTATCATGCACTGATCACGTGGCTGATCATGCACTGATCACGTGGCTGATCACACACTGATCACGTGACTATCATGCACTGATCACGTGGCTATCATGCACTGATCACGTGGCTGATCATACACTGATCACGTGCCTGATCATGCACTGATCACGTGGCTGATCATGCACTGATCACGTGACTGATCATGCACTGATCACGTGTCTGATCATGCACTGATCACGTGGCTATCATGCACTGCTCACGTGGCTGATCATGCCATGATCACGCAGCTACCATGTACTGGTCACATGACTGATCATGCACTGATCACGTGACTGATCATGCACTGATCACGTGGCTATCATGCACTACTCACGTGGCTGATCATGCAATGATCATGTAGCTACCATGTACAGGTCACGTGAATGATCATACACCCATCAGGTGACTGATCATGCACTGATCACGTGGCTATCATGCACTGATCACGAGACTGATCATGCACTGATCACGTCTATATCATGCACTGATCACATGACTGCCCATGCACTGATCACGTGGATGATCATACACTAATCATGTGACAGATCATGCACTGATCACGTGGCTGATCATGCACTGATACCGTGACTGAGCATGGACTGATCACATGACTATCATGTAGTGATCACGTGACTTAATGGCGCTGATCATGTGACTGATCATGCGCTGATCATGTTTGCTATCATACACTGATCATGTGCCTCTGGAGGCAATAAACAAAGAGCTGAGTAGGCACGAATCAAACAGTCAGCAGGCAATAATCATGGAACTCAGGTGTGAGGAATCATGCTGCTCAGCTGGCAATAATCAAGCAGCTGAGCAGGCAGGAATTACGCAGCACAGCTGGCAATTGTCAAGCAGATGACAGGCAGGAATCGTGCAGCTCAGCTGGCAATTGTCAAGCAGATGAGCAGACAGTAATCACGCAGCTCAGCAGGCCCAGATCACGTGACTGAGCATGCACTGTTCACGTGGCTGATCATACACTGATCACGTGATGATCATGCACTGATCACTTGGATATCATGCACTGATCACGTGGCTGATCATACACTGTTCACGTGTCTGACCATGCACTGATCACGTGGCTGATCATACACTGCTCACGTAACTGATCATGCACTGATCACGTGGCTATCATGCACTGATCACGTGGCTGAACATGCACTGTTCACGTGGCTGATCACACACCTGTCACGTGACATATCATGCACTGATCACGTGGCACTCATGCACTGATCACGTGGCTGATCATACTCTGCTCACGTAACTCATGCACACATCACGTGGCTATCATGCACCGCTCACGTGGCTCGTCATGGAATGATTACGTAGCAACCATATACTGGTCACGTGACTGATCATGCAAAGATCACGTAAATGATCATGCACTGTTCACGTGACTGATCATGTACTGATCACGTGACTGATCATGCACTGATCACGTGGCTATCATGCTCTGCTCACGTGGCTGATCATGCAACGATCACTTAGCAACCATGTACTGGTCACGTGACTGATCATGCACTGATCACGCAATTGATCCTGCACTGATCACGTGGCTCATCATGCACTGATCACGTGGCTGATCACACATGTATCACGTGACTGATCATGCACTGATCACGTGGCTCTCATGCACTGATCACGTGGCTGTCATGCACTGATCACGTGGATATCATGCACTGATCACGTGGCTGATCACACACGTATCACATGACTGATCATGCACTGATCACGTGGCTATCATGCACTGATCACGTGGCTATCATGCACTGATCACGTGGCTGATCATGCAATGATCACGTAGCTACCATGTACTGGTCACGTGACTGATCATGCACTGATCACGTAATTGATCATGCACTGATCATGTGGCTGATCATGCACTGATCACGCTGCTGATCATACACTGATCACATAACTGATCATGCACTGATCACGTGGCTGATCATGCACTGATCACGTGGCTATCATGCACTGATCACTTGGCTGACATACACTGATCACGTGCCTGGTCATGCACTGATCACGTGGCTGATCATGCACTGATCACGTGACTGATCATGCACTGATCTCGTGTCTGATCATGCACTGATCACGTGGCTATCATGCACTGCTCACGTGGCTGATCATGCCATGATCACGCAGCTACCATGTACTGGTCACATGACTGATCATGCACTGATCACGTGACTGATCATGCAGTGATCACGTGGCTATCATGCACTACTCACGTGGCTGATCATGCAATGATCATGTAGCTACCATGTACAGGTCACGTGAATGATCATACACCCATCAGGTGACTGATCATGCACTGATCACGTGGCTATCATGCACTGATCACGAGACTGATCATGCACTGTTCACGCCTATATCATGCACTGATCACATGACTGCCCATGCACTGATCACGTGGATGATCATACACTAATCTTGTGACAGATCATGCACTGATCACGTGGCTGATCATGCACTGATACCGTGACTGAGCATGGACTGATCACATGACTATCATGTAGTGATCACGTGACTTAATGGCGCTGATCATGTGACTGATCATGCGCTGATCATGTTTGCTATCATACACTGATCATGTGCCTCTGGAGGCAATAAACAAAGAGCTGAGTAGGCACGAATCAAACAGTCAGCAGGCAATAATCATGGAACTCAGGTGTGAGGAATCATGCTGCTCAGCTGGCAATAATCAAGCAGCTGAGCAGGCAGGAATTACGCAGCACAGCTGGCAATTGTCAAGCAGATGACAGGCAGGAATCGTGCAGCTCAGCTGGCAATTGTCAAGCAGATGAGCAGACAGTAATCACGCAGCTCAGCAGGCCCAGATCACGTGACTGAGCATGCACTGTTCACGTGGCTGATCATACACTGATCACGTGATGATCATGCACCGATCACTTGGATATCATGCACTGATCACGTGGCTGATCATACACTGTTCACGTGTCTGACCATGCACTGATCACGTGGCTGATCATACACTGCTCACGTAACTGATCATGCACTGATCACGTGGCTATCATGCACTGATCACGTGGCTGAACATGCACTGTTCACGTGGCTGATCACACACCTGTCACGTGACATATCATGCACTGATCACGTGGCACTCATGCACTGATCACGTGGCTGATCATACTCTGCTCACGTAACTCATGCACACATCACGTGGCTATCATGCACTGCTCACGTGGCTCGCCATGGAATGATCACGTAGCAACCATATACTGGTCACGTGACTGATTATGCAAAGATCACGTAAATGATCATGCACTGTTCACGTGACTGATCATGTACTGATCACGTGACTGATCATGCACTGATCACGTGGCTATCATGCACTGCTCACGTGGCTGATCATGCAACGATCACGTAGCAACCATGTACTGGTCACGTGACTGATCATGCACTGATCACGTAATTGATCATGCACTGATCACGTGGCTCATCATGCACTGATCACGTGGCTGATCACACATGTATCACGTGACTGATCATGCACTGATCACGTGGCTCTCATGCACTGATCACGTGGCTATCATGCACTGATCACGTGGCTGATCATGCACTGATCACGTAGCTATCATGCACTGGTCACGTGACTGATCATGCACTGATCACGTGACTGATCATGCACTGATCACGTGGCTGATCATGCACTGATCACGTGGCTATCATGCACTGATCACGTGGCTGATCATGCACTGATCACGTAGCTACCATGTACTGTCACGTGACTGATCATGCACTGATCACGTAATTGATCATGCACTGATCACGTGGCTGATCACACATGATCACGTGACTGATCATGCACTGATCACGTGGCTATCATGCACTGATCACGTGGCTGATCATGCACTGATCACGTGGCTATCATGCACTGATCACGTGGCTGATCACACACTGATCACGTGACTGATCATGCACTGATCACGTGGCTGATCATGCACTGATCACGTGGCTATCATGCACTGATCACGTGGCTGATCATGCAATGATCACGTAGCTACATGCACTGATCACGTGACTGATCATGCACTGATCACGTAACTGATCATGCACTGATCACGTGGCTGATCATGCACTGATCACGTGGCTATCATGCACTGCTCACGTGGCTGATCATGCCATGATCACGCAGCTACCATGTACTGGTCACATGACTGATCATGCACTGATCACGTGACTGATCATGCACTGATCACGTGGCTATCATGCACTACTCACGTGGCTGATCATGCAATGATCATGTAGCTACCATGTACAGGTCACGTGAATGATCATGCACCCATCAGGTGACTGATCATGCACTGATCACGTGGCTATCATGCACTGATCACGAGACTGATCATGCACTGTTCACGCCTATATCATGCACTGATCACATGACTGCCCATGCACTGATCACGTGGATGATCATACACTAATCTTATGACAGATCATGCACTGATCACGTGGCTGATCATGCACTGATACCGTGACTGAGCATGGACTGATCACATGACTATCATGTAGTGATCACGTGACTTAATGGCGCTGATCATGTGACTGATCATGCGCTGATCATGTTTGCTATCATACACTGATCATGTGCCTCTGGAGGCAATAAACAAAGAGCTGAGTAGGCACGAATCAAACAGTCAGCAGGCAATAATCATGGAACTCAGGTGTGAGGAATCATGCTGCTCAGCTGGCAATAATCAAGCAGCTGAGCAGGCAGGAATTACGCAGCACAGCTGGCAATTGTCAAGCAGATGACAGGCAGGAATCGTGCAGCTCAGCTGGCAATTGTCAAGCAGATGAGCAGACAGTAATCACGCAGCTCAGCAGGCCCAGATCACGTGACTGAGCATGCACTGTTCACGTGGCTGATCATACACTGATCACGTGATGATCATGCACTGATCACTTGGATATCATGCACTGATCACGTGGCTGATCACACACTGTTCACGTGTCTGACCATGCACTGATCACGTGGCTGATCATACACTGCTCACGTAACTGATCATGCACTGATCACGTGGCTATCATGCACTGATCACGTGGCTGAACATGCACTGTTCACGTGGCTGATCACACACCTGTCACGTGACATATCATGCACTGATCACGTGGCACTCATGCACTGATCACGTGGCTGATCATACTCTGCTCACGTAACTCATGCACACATCACGTGGCTATCATGCACTGCTCACGTGGCTCGTCATGGAATGATCACGTAGCAACCATATACTGGTCACGTGACTGATCATGCAAAGATCACGTAAATGATCATGCACTGTTCACGTGACTGATCATGTACTGATCACGTGACTGATCATGCACTGATCACGTGGCTATCATGCACTGCTCACGTGGCTGATCATGCAACGATCACGTAGCAACCATGTACTGGTCACGTGACTGATCATGCACTGATCACGTAATTGATCCTGCACTGATCACGTGGCTCATCATGCACTGATCACGTGGCTGATCACACATGTATCACGTGACTGATCATGCACTGATCACGTGGCTCTCATGCACTGATCACGTGGCTGTCATGCACTGATCACGTGGATATCATGCACTGATCACGTGGCTGATCACACACGTATCACATGACTGATCATGCACTGATCACGTGGCTATCATGCACTGATCACGTGGCTGATCATGCAATGATCACGTAGCTACCATGTACTGGTCACGTGACTGATCATGCACTGATCACGTAATTGATCATGCACTGATCACGTGGCTGATCATGCACTGATCACGTGGCTGATCATACACTGATCACATAACTGATCATGCACTGATCACGTGACTGATCATGCACTGATCACGTGGCTATCATGCACTGATCACTTGGCTGACATACACTGATCACGTGCCTGGTCATGCACTGATCACGTGGCTGATCATGCACTGATCACGTGACTGATCATGCACTGATCACGTGTCTGATCATGCACTGATCACGTGGCTATCATGCACTGCTCACGTGGCTGATCATGCCATGATCACGCAGCTACCATGTACTGGTCACATGACTGATCATGCACTGATCACGTGACTGATCATGCAGTGATCACGTGGCTATCATGCACTACTCACGTGGCTGATCATGCAATGATCATGTAGCTACCATGTACAGGTCACGTGAATGATCATACACCCATCAGGTGACTGATCATGCACTGATCACGTGGCTATCATGCACTGATCACGAGACTGATCATGCACTGATCACGTCTATATCATGCACTGATCACATGACTGCCCATGCACTGATCACGTGGATGATCATACACTAATCTTGTGACAGATCATGCACTGATCACGTGGCTGATCATGCACTGATACCGTGACTGAGCATGGACTGATCACATGACTATCATGTAGTGATCACGTGACTTAATGGCGCTGATCATGTGACTGATCATGCGCTGATCATGTTTGCTATCATACACTGATCATGTGCCTCTGGAGGCAATAAACAAAGAGCTGAGTAGGCACGAATCAAACAGTCAGCAGGCAATAATCATGGAACTCAGGTGTGAGGAATCATGCTGCTCAGCTGGCAATAATCAAGCAGCTGAGCAGGCAGGAATTACGCAGCACAGCTGGCAATTGTCAAGCAGATGACAGGCAGGAATCGTGCAGCTCAGCTGGCAATTGTCAAGCAGATGAGCAGACAGTAATCACGCAGCTCAGCAGGCCCAGATCACGTGACTGAGCATGCACTGTTCACGTGGCTGATCATACACTGATCACGTGATGATCATGCACTGATCACTTGGATATCATGCACTGATCACGTGGCTGATCATACACTGTTCACGTGTCTGACCATGCACTGATCACGTGGCTGATCATACACTGCTCACGTAACTGATCATGCACTGATCACGTGGCTATCATGCACTGATCACGTGGCTGAACATGCACTGTTCACGTGGCTGATCACACACCTGTCACGTGACATATCATGCACTGATCACGTGGCACTCATGCACTGATCACGTGGCTGATCATACTCTGCTCACGTAACTCATGCACACATCACGTGGCTATCATGCACTGCTCACGTGGCTCGTCATGGAATGATCACGTAGCAACCATATACTGGTCACGTGACTGATCATGCAAAGATCACGTAAATGATCATGCACTGTTCACGTGACTGATCATGTACTGATCACGTGACTGATCATGCACTGATCACGTGGCTATCATGCTCTGCTCACGTGGCTGATCATGCAACGATCACGTAGCAACCATGTACTGGTCACGTGACTGATCATGCACTGATCACGTAATTGATCCTGCACTGATCACGTGGCTCATCATGCACTGATCACGTGGCTGATCACACATGTATCACGTGACTGATCATGCACTGATCACGTGGCTCTCATGCACTGATCACGTGGCTGTCATGCACTGATCACGTGGATATCATGCACTGATCACGTGGCTGATCACACACGTATCACATGACTGATCATGCACTGATCACGTGGCTATCATGCACTGATCACGTGGCTATCATGCACTGATCACGTGGCTGATCATGCAATGATCACGTAGCTACCATGTACTGGTCACGTGACTGATCATGCACTGATCACGTAATTGATCATGCACTGATCATGTGGCTGATCATGCACTGATCACGTGGCTGATCATACACTGATCACATAACTGATCATGCACTGATCACGTGACTGATCATGCACTGATCACGTGGCTATCATGCACTGATCACTTGGCTGACATACACTGATCACGTGCCTGATCATGCACTGATCACGTGGCTGATCATGCACTGATCACGTGACTGATCATGCACTGATCACGTGTCTGATCATGCACTGATCACGTGGCTATCATGCACTGCTCACGTGGCTGATCATGCCATGATCACGCAGCTACCATGTACTGGTCACATGACTGATCATGCACTGATCACGTGACTGATCATGCACTGATCACGTGGCTATCATGCACTACTCACGTGGCTGATCATGCAATGATCATGTAGCTACCATGTACAGGTCACGTGAATGATCATACACCCATCAGGTGACTGATCATGCACTGATCACGTGGCTATCATGCACTGATCACGAGACTGATCATGCACTGATCACGTCTATATCATGCACTGATCACATGACTGCCCATGCACTGATCACGTGGATGATCATACACTAATCTTGTGACAGATCATGCACTGATCACGTGGCTGATCATGCACTGATACCGTGACTGAGCATGGACTGATCACATGACTATCATGTAGTGATCACGTGACTTAATGGCGCTGATCATGTGACTGATCATGCGCTGATCATGTTTGCTATCATACACTGATCATGTGCCTCTGGAGGCAATAAACAAAGAGCTGAGTAGGCACGAATCAAACAGTCAGCAGGCAATAATCATGGAACTCAGGTGTGAGGAATCATGCTGCTCAGCTGGCAATAATCAAGCAGCTGAGCAGGCAGGAATTACGCAGCACAGCTGGCAATTGTCAAGCAGATGACAGGCAGGAATCGTGCAGCTCAGCTGGCAATTGTCAAGCAGATGAGCAGACAGTAATCACGCAGCTCAGCAGGCCCAGATCACGTGACTGAGCATGCACTGTTCACGTGGCTGATCATACACTGATCACGTGATGATCATGCACTGATCACTTGGATATCATGCACTGATCACGTGGCTGATCATACACTGTTCACGTGTCTGACCATGCACTGATCACGTGGCTGATCATACACTGCTCACGTAACTGATCATGCACTGATCACGTGGCTATCATGCACTGATCACGTGGCTGAACATGCACTGTTCACGTGGCTGATCACACACCTGTCACGTGACATATCATGCACTGATCACGTGGCACTCATGCACTGATCACGTGGCTGATCATACTCTGCTCACGTAACTCATGCACACATCACGTGGCTATCATGCACTGCTCACGTGGCTCGTCATGAATGATCACGTAGCAACCATATACTGGTCACGTGACTGATCATGCACTGATCACGTAAATGATCATGCACTGTTCACGTGACTGATCATGTACTGATCACGTGACTGATCATGCACTGATCACGTGGCTATCATGCACTGCTCACGTGGCTGATCATGCAACGATCACGTAGCAACCATGTACTGGTCACGTGACTGATCATGCACTGATCACGTAATTGATCATGCACTGATCACGTGGCTCATCATGCACTGATCACGTGGCTGATCACACATGTATCACGTGACTGATCATGCACTGATCACGTGGCTCTCATGCACTGATCACGTGGCTGTCATGCACTGATCACGTGGATATCATGCACTGATCACGTGGCTGATCACACACTATCACGTGACTGATCATGCACTGATCACGTGGCTATCATGCACTGATCACGTGGCTGATCATGCAATGATCACGTAGCTACCATGTACTGGTCACGTGACTGATCATGCACTGATCACGTAATTGATCATGCACTGATCACGTGGCTGATCATGCACTGATCACGTGGCTGATCATGCACTGATCACGTAACTGATCATGCACTGATCACGTGACTGATCATGCACTGATCACGTGGCTATCATGCACTGATCACGTGGCTGACATGCACTGATCACGTGCCTGATCATGCACTGATCACGTGGCTGATCATGCACTGATCACGTGACTGATCATGCACTGATCACGTGTCTGATCATGCACTGATCACGTGGCTATCATGCACTGATCACGTGGCTGATCATGCATGATCACGCAGCTACCATGTACTGGTCACGTGACTGATCATGCACTGATCACGTGGCTATCATGCACTGATCACGTGGCTGATCATGCACTGATCACGTAGCTATCATGCACTGATCACGTGACTGATCATGCACTGATCACGTGACTGATCATGCACTGATCACGTGGCTGATCATGCACTGATCACGTGGCTGATCATGCACTGATCACGTGACTGATCATGCACTGATCACGTGACTGATCATGCACTGATCACGTGGCTATCATGCACTGATCACGTGGCTGATCATGCATGATCACGCAGCTACCATGTACTGGTCACATGACTGATCATGCACTGATCACGTGACTGATCATGCACTGATCACGTGGCTATCATGCACTACTCACGTGGCTGATCATGCAATGATCATGTAGCTACCATGTACAGGTCACGTGAATGATCATACACCCATCAGGTGACTGATCATGCACTGATCACGTGGCTATCATGCACTGATCACGAGACTGATCATGCACTGATCACGTCTATATCATGCACTGATCACATGACTGCCCATGCACTGATCACGTGGATGATCATACACTAATCTTGTGACAGATCATGCACTGATCACGTGGCTGATCATGCACTGATACCGTGACTGAGCATGGACTGATCACATGACTATCATGTAGTGATCACGTGACTTAATGGCGCTGATCATGTGACTGATCATGCGCTGATCATGTTTGCTATCATACACTGATCATGTGCCTCTGGAGGCAATAAACAAAGAGCTGAGTAGGCACGAATCAAACAGTCAGCAGGCAATAATCATGGAACTCAGGTGTGAGGAATCATGCTGCTCAGCTGGCAATAATCAAGCAGCTGAGCAGGCAGGAATCGTGCAGCTCAGCTGGCAATTGTCAAGCAGATGAGCAGACAGTAATCACGCAGCTCAGCAGGCCCAGATCACGTGACTGAGCATGCACTGATCACGTGGCTGATCATGCACTGATCACGTGACTGATCATGCACTGATCACGTGGCTGATCATACACTGATCACGTGACTGATCATGCACTGATCACGTGGCTGATCATGCACTGATCACGTGGCTGATCACACTGTCACGTGACTATCATGCACTGATCACGTGGCACTCATGCACTGATCACGTGGCTGATCATACACTGCTCACGTAACTCATGCACACATCACGTGGCTATCATGCACTGCTCACGTGGCTGTCATGCAATGATCACGTAGCAACCATATACTGGTCACGTGACTGATCATGCACTGATCACGTAAATGATCATGCACTGATCACGTGACTGATCATGCACTGATCACGTGACTGATCATGCACTGATCACGTGGCTATCATGCACTGCTCACGTGGCTGATCATGCAACGATCACGTAGCAACCATGTACTGGTCACGTGACTGATCATGCACTGATCACGTAATTGATCATGCACTGATCACGTGGCTGATCATGCACTGATCACGTGGCTGATCACACATGATCACGTGACTGATCATGCACTGATCACGTGGCTCTCATGCACTGATCACGTGGCTGATCATGCACTGATCACGTGGCTATCATGCACTGATCACGTGGCTGATCACACACTGATCACGTGACTGATCATGCACTGATCACGTGGCTATCATGCACTGATCACGTGGCTATCATGCACTGATCACGTGGCTGATCATGCACTGATCACGTGGCTATCATGCACTGATCACGTGGCTGATCATGCACTGATCACGTGACTGATCATGCACTGATCACGTGGCTATCATGCACTGCTCACGTGGCTGATCATGCCATGATCACGCAGCTACCATGTACTGGTCACATGACTGATCATGCACTGATCACGTGACTGATCATGCAGTGATCACGTGGCTATCATGAACTACTCACGTGGCTGATCATGCAATGATCATGTAGCTACCATGTACAGGTCACGTGAATGATCATACACCCATCAGGTGACTGATCATGCACTGATCACGTGGCTATCATGCACTGATCACGAGACTGATCATGCACTGTTCACGTCTATATCATGCACTGATCACATGACTGCCCATGCACTGATCACGTGGATGATCATACACTAATCTTGTGACAGATCATGCACTGATCACGTGGCTGATCATGCACTGATACCGTGACTGAGCATGGACTGATCACATGACTATCATGTAGTGATCACGTGACTTAATGGCGCTGATCATGTGACTGATCATGCGCTGATCATGTTTGCTATCATACACTGATCATGTGCCTCTGGAGGCAATAAACAAAGAGCTGAGTAGGCACGAATCAAACAGTCAGCAGGCAATAATCATGGAACTCAGGTGTGAGGAATCATGCTGCTCAGCTGGCAATAATCAAGCAGCTGAGCAGGCAGGAATTACGCAGCACAGCTGGCAATTGTCAAGCAGATGACAGGCAGGAATCGTGCAGCTCAGCTGGCAATTGTCAAGCAGATGAGCAGACAGTAATCACGCAGCTCAGCAGGCCCAGATCACGTGACTGAGCATGCACTGTTCACGTGGCTGATCATACACTGATCACGTGATGATCATG
Source organism: Bos javanicus (assembly GCF_032452875.1). NCBI lineage: Eukaryota > Metazoa > Chordata > Mammalia > Artiodactyla > Bovidae > Bos > Bos javanicus. The sequence continues at coordinate 71,010 of NW_026894245.1, read as the reverse complement.
CACTGATCACTTGGATATCATGCACTGATCACGTGGCTGATCATACACTGTTCACGTGTCTGACCATGCACTGATCACGTGGCTGATCATACACTGCTCACGTAACTGATCATGCACTGATCACGTGGCTATCATGCACTGATCACGTGGCTGAACATGCACTGTTCACGTGGCTGATCACACACCTGTCACGTGACATATCATGCACTGATCACGTGGCACTCATGCACTGATCACGTGGCTGATCATACTCTGCTCACGTAACTCATGCACACATCACGTGGCTATCATGCACTGCTCACGTGGCTCGTCATGGAATGATCACGTAGCAACCATATACTGGTCACGTGACTGATCATGCAAAGATCACGTAAATGATCATGCACTGTTCACGTGACTGATCATGTACTGATCACGTGACTGATCATGCACTGATCACGTGGCTATCATGCTCTGCTCACGTGGCTGATCATGCAACGATCACGTAGCAACCATGTACTGGTCACGTGACTGATCATGCACTGATCACGTAATTGATCCTGCACTGATCACGTGGCTCATCATGCACTGATCACGTGGCTGATCACACATGTATCACGTGACTGATCATGCACTGATCACGTGGCTCTCATGCACTGATCACGTGGCTGTCATGCACTGATCACGTGGATATCATGCACTGATCACGTGGCTGATCACACACGTATCACATGACTGATCATGCACTGATCACGTGGCTATCATGCACTGATCACGTGGCTATCATGCACTGATCACGTGGCTGATCATGCAATGATCACGTAGCTACCATGTACTGGTCACGTGACTGATCATGCACTGATCACGTAATTGATCATGCACTGATCACGTGGCTGATCATGCACTGATCACGTGGCTGATCATGCACTGATCACGTGACTGATCATGCACTGATCACGTGACTGATCATGCACTGATCACGTGGCTATCATGCACTGATCACGTGGCTGATCATGCACTGATCACGTGCCTGATCATGCACTGATCACGTGGCTGATCATGCACTGATCACGTGACTGATCATGCACTGATCACGTGTCTGATCATGCACTGATCACGTGGCTATCATGCACTGATCACGTGGCTGATCATGCATGATCACGCAGCTATCATGCACTGATCACATGACTGATCATGCACTGATCACGTGACTGATCATGCACTGATCACGTGGCTATCATGCACTGATCACGTGGCTGATCATGCACTGATCACGTAGCTACCATGCACTGATCACGTGACTGATCATGCACTGATCACGTGACTGATCATGCACTGATCACGTGGCTATCATGCACTGATCACGTGGCTGATCATGCATGATCACGTAGCTACCATGCACTGGTCACGTGACTGATCATGCACTGATCACGTGACTGATCATGCACTGATCACGTGGCTGATCATGCACTGATCACGTGGCTGATCATGCATGATCACGTGACTGATCATGCACTGATCACGTGGCTGATCATGCACTGATCACGTGGCTGATCATGCACTGATCACGTGCTATCATGCACTGATCACGTGACTGATCATGCACTGATCACGTCTATATCATGCACTGATCACATGACTGCCCATGCACTGATCACGTGGATGATCATACACTAATCATGTGACAGATCATGCACTGATCACGTGGCTGATCATGCACTGATACCGTGACTGAGCATGGACTGATCACATGACTATCATGTAGTGATCACGTGACTTAATGGCGCTGATCATGTGACTGATCATGCGCTGATCATGTTTGCTATCATACACTGATCATGTGCCTCTGGAGGCAATAAACAAAGAGCTGAGTAGGCACGAATCAAACAGTCAGCAGGCAATAATCATGGAACTCAGGTGTGAGGAATCATGCTGCTCAGCTGGCAATAATCAAGCAGCTGAGCAGGCAGGAATCGTGCAGCTCAGCTGGCAATTGTCAAGCAGATGAGCAGACAGTAATCACGCAGCTCAGCAGGCCCAGATCACGTGACTGAGCATGCACTGTTCACGTGGCTGATCATACACTGATCACGTGATGATCATGCACTGATCACGTGGATATCATGCACTGATCACGTGGCTGATCATACACTGATCACGTGTCTGACCATGCACTGATCACGTGGCTGATCATACACTGATCACGTAACTGATCATGCACTGATCACGTGGCTATCATGCACTGATCACGTGGCTGATCATGCACTGATCACGTGGCTGATCACACACTGTCACGTGACATATCATGCACTGATCACGTGGCACTCATGCACTGATCACGTGGCTGATCATACTCTGCTCACGTAACTCATGCACACATCACGTGGCTATCATGCACTGCTCACGTGGCTGTCATGGAATGATCACGTAGCTACCATATACTGGTCACGTGACTGATCATGCACTGATCACGTAAATGATCATGCACTGTTCACGTGACTGATCATGCACTGATCACGTGACTGATCATGCACTGATCACGTGGCTATCATGCACTGCTCACGTGGCTGATCATGCAACGATCACGTAGCAACCATGTACTGGTCACGTGACTGATCATGCACTGATCACGTAATTGATCATGCACTGATCACGTGGCTCATCATGCACTGATCACGTGGCTGATCACACATGTATCACGTGACTGATCATGCACTGATCACGTGGCTCTCATGCACTGATCACGTGGCTGTCATGCACTGATCACGTGGATATCATGCACTGATCACGTGGCTGATCACACACGTATCACATGACTGATCATGCACTGATCACGTGGCTATCATGCACTGATCACGTGGCTATCATGCACTGATCACGTGGCTGATCATGCACTGATCACGTAGCTACCATGCACTGATCACGTGACTGATCATGCACTGATCACGTAATTGATCATGCACTGATCACGTGGCTGATCATGCACTGATCACGTGGCTGATCATGCACTGATCACGTGACTGATCATGCACTGATCACGTGACTGATCATGCACTGATCACGTGGCTATCATGCACTGATCACGTGGCTGATCATGCATGATCACGTAGCTATCATGCACTGATCACGTGACTGATCATGCACTGATCACGTGACTGATCATGCACTGATCACGTGGCTATCATGCACTGATCACGTGGCTGATCATGCACTGATCACGTAGCTATCATGCACTGATCACGTGACTGATCATGCACTGATCACGTGACTGATCATGCACTGATCACGTGGCTATCATGCACTGATCACGTGGCTGATCATGCACTGATCACGTGGCTATCATGCACTGATCACGTGGCTGATCACACACGTATCACGTGACTGATCATGCACTGATCACGTGGCTATCATGCACTGATCACGTGGCTATCATGCACTGATCACGTGGCTGATCATGCAATGATCACGTAGCTACCATGCACTGATCACGTGACTGATCATGCACTGATCACGTAATTGATCATGCACTGATCACGTGGCTGATCATGCACTGATCACGTGGCTGATCATGCACTGATCACATGACTGATCATGCACTGATCACGTGACTGATCATGCACTGATCACGTGGCTATCATGCACTGATCACGTGGCTGACATACACTGATCACGTGCCTGATCATGCACTGATCACGTGGCTGATCATGCACTGATCACGTGACTGATCATGCACTGATCACGTGTCTGATCATGCACTGATCACGTGGCTATCATGCACTGCTCACGTGGCTGATCATGCCATGATCACGCAGCTACCATGTACTGGTCACATGACTGATCATGCACTGATCACGTGACTGATCATGCAGTGATCACGTGGCTATCATGCACTACTCACGTGGCTGATCATGCAATGATCATGTAGCTACCATGTACAGGTCACGTGAATGATCATACACCCATCAGGTGACTGATCATGCACTGATCACGTGGCTATCATGCACTGATCACGAGACTGATCATGCACTGATCACGTCTATATCATGCACTGATCACATGACTGCCCATGCACTGATCACGTGGATGATCATACACTAATCTTGTGACAGATCATGCACTGATCACGTGGCTGATCATGCACTGATACCGTGACTGAGCATGGACTGATCACATGACTATCATGTAGTGATCACGTGACTTAATGGCGCTGATCATGTGACTGATCATGCGCTGATCATGTTTGCTATCATACACTGATCATGTGCCTCTGGAGGCAATAAACAAAGAGCTGAGTAGGCACGAATCAAACAGTCAGCAGGCAATAATCATGGAACTCAGGTGTGAGGAATCATGCTGCTCAGCTGGCAATAATCAAGCAGCTGAGCAGGCAGGAATTACGCAGCACAGCTGGCAATTGTCAAGCAGATGACAGGCAGGAATCGTGCAGCTCAGCTGGCAATTGTCAAGCAGATGAGCAGACAGTAATCACGCAGCTCAGCAGGCCCAGATCACGTGACTGAGCATGCACTGTTCACGTGGCTGATCATACACTGATCACGTGATGATCATGCACTGATCACTTGGATATCATGCACTGATCACGTGGCTGATCATACACTGTTCACGTGTCTGACCATGCACTGATCACGTGGCTGATCATACACTGCTCACGTAACTGATCATGCACTGATCACGTGGCTATCATGCACTGATCACGTGGCTGAACATGCACTGTTCACGTGGCTGATCACACACCTGTCACGTGACATATCATGCACTGATCACGTGGCACTCATGCACTGATCACGTGGCTGATCATACTCTGCTCACGTAACTCATGCACACATCACGTGGCTATCATGCACTGCTCACGTGGCTCGTCATGGAATGATCACGTAGCAACCATATACTGGTCACGTGACTGATCATGCAAAGATCACGTAAATGATCATGCACTGTTCACGTGACTGATCATGTACTGATCACGTGACTGATCATGCACTGATCACGTGGCTATCATGCTCTGCTCACGTGGCTGATCATGCAACGATCACGTAGCAACCATGTACTGGTCACGTGACTGATCATGCACTGATCACGTAATTGATCCTGCACTGATCACGTGGCTCATCATGCACTGATCACGTGGCTGATCACACATGTATCACGTGACTGATCATGCACTGATCACGTGGCTCTCATGCACTGATCACGTGGCTGTCATGCACTGATCACGTGGATATCATGCACTGATCACGTGGCTGATCACACACGTATCACGTGACTGATCATGCACTGATCACGTGGCTATCATGCACTGATCACGTGGCTGATCATGCACTGATCACGTGCTACCATGTACTGATCACGTGACTGATCATGCACTGATCACGTAACTGATCATGCACTGATCACGTGGCTGATCATGCACTGATCACGTGGCTGATCATGCACTGATCACGTGACTGATCATGCACTGATCACGTGGCTGATCATGCACTGATCACGTGGCTGATCATGCACTGATCACGTGGCTATCATGCACTGATCACGTGGCTGATCATGATCACGTGACTGATCATGCACTGATCACGTGGCTATCATGCACTGATCACGTGGCTATCATGCACTGATCACGTGGCTGATCATGCACTGATCACGTGACTGATCATGCACTGATCACGTGACTGATCATGCACTGATCACGTGACTGATCATGCACTGATCACGTGGCTATCATGCACTGCTCACGTGGCTGATCATGCCATGATCACGCAGCTACCATGTACTGGTCACATGACTGATCATGCACTGATCACGTGACTGATCATGCAGTGATCACGTGGCTATCATGCACTACTCACGTGGCTGATCATGCAATGATCATGTAGCTACCATGTACAGGTCACGTGAATGATCATACACCCATCAGGTGACTGATCATGCACTGATCACGTGGCTATCATGCACTGATCACGAGACTGATCATGCACTGATCACGTCTATATCATGCACTGATCACATGACTGCCCGTGCACTGATCACGTGGATGATCATACACTAATCTTGTGACAGATCATGCACTGATCACGTGGCTGATCATGCACTGATACCGTGACTGAGCATGGACTGATCACATGACTATCATGTAGTGATCACGTGACTTAATGGCGCTGATCATGTGACTGATCATGCGCTGATCATGTTTGCTATCATACACTGATCATGTGCCTCTGGAGGCAATAAACAAAGAGCTGAGTAGGCACGAATCAAACAGTCAGCAGGCAATAATCATGGAACTCAGGTGTGAGGAATCATGCTGCTCAGCTGGCAATAATCAAGCAGCTGAGCAGGCAGGAATTACGCAGCACAGCTGGCAATTGTCAAGCAGATGACAGGCAGGAATCGTGCAGCTCAGCTGGCAATTGTCAAGCAGATGAGCAGACAGTAATCACGCAGCTCAGCAGGCCCAGATCACGTGACTGAGCATGCACTGTTCACGTGGCTGATCATACACTGATCACGTGATGATCATGCACTGATCACTTGGATATCATGCACTGATCACGTGGCTGATCATACACTGTTCACGTGTCTGACCATGCACTGATCACGTGGCTGATCATACACTGCTCACGTAACTGATCATGCACTGATCACGTGGCTATCATGCACTGATCACGTGGCTGAACATGCACTGTTCACGTGGCTGATCACACACCTGTCACGTGACATATCATGCACTGATCACGTGGCACTCATGCACTGATCACGTGGCTGATCATACTCTGCTCACGTAACTCATGCACACATCACGTGGCTATCATGCACTGCTCACGTGGCTCGTCATGGAATGATCACGTAGCAACCATATACTGGTCACGTGACTGATCATGCAAAGATCACGTAAATGATCATGCACTGTTCACGTGACTGATCATGTACTGATCACGTGACTGATCATGCACTGATCACGTGGCTATCATGCTCTGCTCACGTGGCTGATCATGCAACGATCACGTAGCAACCATGTACTGGTCACGTGACTGATCATGCACTGATCACGTAATTGATCCTGCACTGATCACGTGGCTCATCATGCACTGATCACGTGGCTGATCACACATGTATCACGTGACTGATCATGCACTGATCACGTGGCTCTCATGCACTGATCACGTGGCTGTCATGCACTGATCACGTGGATATCATGCACTGATCACGTGGCTGATCACACACGTATCACATGACTGATCATGCACTGATCACGTGGCTATCATGCACTGATCACGTGGCTATCATGCACTGATCACGTGGCTGATCATGCAATGATCACGTAGCTACCATGTACTGGTCACGTGACTGATCATGCACTGATCACGTAATTGATCATGCACTGATCACGTGGCTGATCATGCACTGATCACGTGGCTGATCATACACTGATCACGTGACTGATCATGCACTGATCACGTGACTGATCATGCACTGATCACGTGGCTATCATGCACTGATCACTGGCTGACATACACTGATCACGTGCCTGGTCATGCACTGATCACGTGGCTGATCATGCACTGATCACGTGACTGATCATGCACTGATCACGTGTCTGATCATGCACTGATCACGTGGCTATCATGCACTGCTCACGTGGCTGATCATGCCATGATCACGCAGCTACCATGTACTGGTCACATGACTGATCATGCACTGATCACGTGACTGATCATGCACTGATCACGTGGCTATCATGCACTACTCACGTGGCTGATCATGCAATGATCATGTAGCTACCATGTACAGGTCACGTGAATGATCATACACCCATCAGGTGACTGATCATGCACTGATCACGTGGCTATCATGCACTGATCACGTGGATCATGCACTGATCACGACTGATCATGCACTGATCACGTCTATATCATGCACTGATCACATGACTGCCCATGCACTGATCACGTGGATGATCATACACTAATCTTGTGACAGATCATGCACTGATCACGTGGCTGATCATGCACTGATACCGTGACTGAGCATGGACTGATCACATGACTATCATGTAGTGATCACGTGACTTAATGGCGCTGATCATGTGACTGATCATGCGCTGATCATGTTTGCTATCATACACTGATCATGTGCCTCTGGAGGCAATAAACAAAGAGCTGAGTAGGCACGAATCAAACAGTCAGCAGGCAATAATCATGGAACTCAGGTGTGAGGAATCATGCTGCTCAGCTGGCAATAATCAAGCAGCTGAGCAGGCAGGAATTACGCAGCACAGCTGGCAATTGTCAAGCAGATGACAGGCAGGAATCGTGCAGCTCAGCTGGCAATTGTCAAGCAGATGAGCAGACAGTAATCACGCAGCTCAGCAGGCCCAGATCACGTGACTGAGCATGCACTGTTCACGTGGCTGATCATACACTGATCACGTGATGATCATGCACTGATCACTTGGATATCATGCACTGATCACGTGGCTGATCATACACTGTTCACGTGTCTGACCATGCACTGATCACGTGGCTGATCATACACTGATCACGTAACTGATCATGCACTGATCACGTGGCTATCATGCACTGATCACGTGGCTGAACATGCACTGTTCACGTGGCTGATCACACACTGTCACGTGACATATCATGCACTGATCACGTGGCACTCATGCACTGATCACGTGGCTGATCATACTCTGCTCACGTAACTCATGCACACATCACGTGGCTATCATGCACTGCTCACGTGGCTCGTCATGGAATGATCACGTAGCAACCATATACTGGTCACGTGACTGATCATGCACTGATCACGTAAATGATCATGCACTGATCACGTGACTGATCATGTACTGATCACGTGACTGATCATGCACTGATCACGTGGCTATCATGCACTGCTCACGTGGCTGATCATGCAACGATCACGTAGCAACCATGTACTGGTCACGTGACTGATCATGCACTGATCACGTAATTGATCATGCACTGATCACGTGGCTCATCATGCACTGATCACGTGGCTGATCACACATGATCACGTGACTGATCATGCACTGATCACGTGGCTGATCATGCACTGATCACGTGGCTGATCATGCACTGATCACGTGGCTATCATGCACTGATCACGTGACTGATCATGCACTGATCACGTCTATATCATGCACTGATCACATGACTGCCCATGCACTGATCACGTGGATGATCATACACTGATCATGTGACAGATCATGCACTGATCACGTGGCTGATCATGCACTGATACCGTGACTGAGCATGGACTGATCACATGACTATCATGTAGTGATCACGTGACTTAATGGCGCTGATCATGTGACTGATCATGCACTGATCATGTTTGCTATCATACACTGATCATGTGCCTCTGGAGGCAATAAACAAAGAGCTGAGTAGGCACGAATCAAACAGTCAGCAGGCAATAATCATGGAACTCAGGTGTGAGGAATCATGCTGCTCAGCTGGCAATAATCAAGCAGCTGAGCAGGCAGGAATCGTGCAGCTCAGCTGGCAATTGTCAAGCAGATGAGCAGACAGTAATCACGCAGCTCAGCAGGCCCAGATCACGTGACTGAGCATGCACTGTTCACGTGGCTGATCATACACTGATCACGTGATGATCATGCACTGATCACTTGGATATCATGCACTGATCACGTGGCTGATCATACACTGTTCACGTGTCTGACCATGCACTGATCACGTGGCTGATCATACACTGCTCACGTAACTGATCATGCACTGATCACGTGGCTATCATGCACTGATCACGTGGCTGAACATGCACTGTTCACGTGGCTGATCACACACCTGTCACGTGACATATCATGCACTGATCACGTGGCACTCATGCACTGATCACGTGGCTGATCATACTCTGCTCACGTAACTCATGCACACATCACGTGGCTATCATGCACTGCTCACGTGGCTCGTCATGGAATGATCACGTAGCTACCATATACTGGTCACGTGACTGATCATGCACAGATCACGTAAATGATCATGCACTGTTCACGTGACTGATCATGTACTGATCACGTGACTGATCATGCACTGATCACGTGGCTATCATGCACTGCTCACGTGGCTGATCATGCAACGATCACGTAGCAACCATGTACTGGTCACGTGACTGATCATGCACTGATCACGTAATTGATCATGCACTGATCACGTGGCTCATCATGCACTGATCACGTGGCTGATCACACATGTATCACGTGACTGATCATGCACTGATCACGTGGCTCATGCACTGATCACGTGGCTGTCATGCACTGATCACGTGGATATCATGCACTGATCACGTGGCTGATCACACACGTATCACATGACTGATCATGCACTGATCACGTGGCTATCATGCACTGATCACGTGGCTATCATGCACTGATCACGTGGCTGATCATGCACTGATCACGTAGCTACCATGCACTGGTCACGTGACTGATCATGCACTGATCACGTGACTGATCATGCACTGATCACGTGGCTGATCATGCACTGATCACGTGGCTGATCATGCACTGATCACGTGGCTATCATGCACTGATCACGTGGCTGATCATGCACTGATCACGTGACTGATCATGCACTGATCACGTGGCTGATCATGCACTGATCACGTGACTGATCATGCACTGATCACGTGGCTGATCATGCACTGATCACGTGACTGATCATGCACTGATCACGTGACTGATCATGCACTGATCACGTGGCTATCATGCACTGATCACGTGGCTGATCATGCATGATCACGCAGCTATCATGCACTGATCACGTGACTGATCATGCACTGATCACGTGACTGATCATGCACTGATCACGTGGCTATCATGCACTGATCACGTGGCTGATCATGCACTGATACCGTGACTGAGCATGGACTGATCACATGACTATCATGCAGTGATCACGTGACTTAATGGCGCTGATCATGTGACTGATCATGCACTGATCATGTTTGCTATCATACACTGATCATGTGCCTCTGGAGGCAATAAACAAAGAGCTGAGTAGGCACGAATCAAACAGTCAGCAGGCAATAATCATGGAACTCAGGTGTGAGGAATCATGCTGCTCAGCTGGCAATAATCAAGCAGCTGAGCAGGCAGGAATTACGCAGCACAGCTGGCAATTGTCAAGCAGATGACAGGCAGGAATCGTGCAGCTCAGCTGGCAATTGTCAAGCAGATGAGCAGACAGTAATCACGCAGCTCAGCAGGCCCTGATCACGTGACTGAGCATGCACTGTTCACGTGGCTGATCATGCACTGATCACGTGACTGATCATGCACTGATCACGTGGCTATCATGCACTGATCACGTGGCTGATCATGCACTGATCACGTGGCCATGCACTGATCACGTGACTGATCATGCACTGATCACGTAACTGATCATGCACTGATCACGTGGCTGATCATGCACTGATCACGTGGCTGATCACACACTGATCACGTGACTGATCATGCACTGATCACGTGGCTGATCATGCACTGATCACGTGGCTGATCATGCACTGATCACGTGGCTATCATGCACTGATCACGTGGCTGATCATGCACTATCACATGACTGATCATGCACTGATCACGTGGCTGATCATGCACTGATCACGTGGCTATCATGCACTGATCACGTGGCTGATCATGCACTGATCACGTGGCTATCATGCACTGATCACGTGACTGATCATGCACTGATCACGTGACTGATCATGCACTGATCACGTGGCTGATCATGCACTGATCACGTGGCTATCATGCACTGCTCACGTGGCTGATCATGCCATGATCACGCAGCTACCATGTACTGGTCACATGACTGATCATGCACTGATCACGTGACTGATCATGCAGTGATCACGTGGCTATCATGCACTACTCACGTGGCTGATCATGCAATGATCATGTAGCTACCATGTACAGGTCACGTGAATGATCATACACCCATCAGGTGACTGATCATGCACTGATCACGTGGCTATCATGCACTGATCACGAGACTGATCATGCACTGATCACGTCTATATCATGCACTGATCACATGACTGCCCATGCACTGATCACGTGGATGATCATACACTAATCTTGTGACAGATCATGCACTGATCACGTGGCTGATCATGCACTGATACCGTGACTGAGCATGGACTGATCACATGACTATCATGTAGTGATCACGTGACTTAATGGCGCTGATCATGTGACTGATCATGCGCTGATCATGTTTGCTATCATACACTGATCATGTGCCTCTGGAGGCAATAAACAAAGAGCTGAGTAGGCACGAATCAAACAGTCAGCAGGCAATAATCATGGAACTCAGGTGTGAGGAATCATGCTGCTCAGCTGGCAATAATCAAGCAGCTGAGCAGGCAGGAATTACGCAGCACAGCTGGCAATTGTCAAGCAGATGACAGGCAGGAATCGTGCAGCTCAGCTGGCAATTGTCAAGCAGATGAGCAGACAGTAATCACGCAGCTCAGCAGGCCCAGATCACGTGACTGAGCATGCACTGTTCACGTGGCTGATCATACACTGATCACGTGATGATCATGCACTGATCACTTGGATATCATGCACTGATCACGTGGCTGATCATACACTGTTCACGTGTCTGACCATGCACTGATCACGTGGCTGATCATACACTGCTCACGTAACTGATCATGCACTGATCACGTGGCTATCATGCACTGATCACGTGGCTGAACATGCACTGTTCACGTGGCTGATCACACACCTGTCACGTGACATATCATGCACTGATCACGTGGCACTCATGCACTGATCACGTGGCTGATCATACTCTGCTCACGTAACTCATGCACACATCACGTGGCTATCATGCACTGCTCACGTGGCTCGTCATGGAATGATCACGTAGCAACCATATACTGGTCACGTGACTGATCATGCAAAGATCACGTAAATGATCATGCACTGTTCACGTGACTGATCATGTACTGATCACGTGACTGATCATGCACTGATCACGTGGCTATCATGCTCTGCTCACGTGGCTGATCATGCAACGATCACGTAGCAACCATGTACTGGTCACGTGACTGATCATGCACTGATCACGTAATTGATCCTGCACTGATCACGTGGCTCATCATGCACTGATCACGTGGCTGATCACACATGTATCACGTGACTGATCATGCACTGATCACGTGGCTCATGCACTGATCACGTGGCTGTCATGCACTGATCACGTGGATATCATGCACTGATCACGTGGCTGATCACACACGTATCACATGACTGATCATGCACTGATCACGTGGCTGATCATGCACTGATCACGTGCTATCATGCACTGATCACGTGACTGATCATGCACTGATCACGTAATTGATCATGCACTGATCACGTGGCTGATCATGCACTGATCACGTGGCTGATCATGCACTGATCACATAACTGATCATGCACTGATCACGTGACTGATCATGCACTGATCACGTGGCTATCATGCACTGATCACTTGGCTGACATACACTGATCACGTGCCTGATCATGCACTGATCACGTGGCTGATCATGCACTGATCACGTGACTGATCATGCACTGATCACGTGTCTGATCATGCACTGATCACGTGGCTATCATGCACTGCTCACGTGGCTGATCATGCCATGATCACGCAGCTACCATGTACTGGTCACATGACTGATCATGCACTGATCACGTGACTGATCATGCAGTGATCACGTGGCTATCATGAACTACTCACGTGGCTGATCATGCAATGATCATGTAGCTACCATGTACAGGTCACGTGAATGATCATACACCCATCAGGTGACTGATCATGCACTGATCACGTGGCTATCATGCACTGATCACGAGACTGATCATGCACTGATCACGTCTATATCATGCACTGATCACATGACTGCCCATGCACTGATCACGTGGATGATCATACACTAATCTTGTGACAGATCATGCACTGATCACGTGGCTGATCATGCACTGATACCGTGACTGAGCATGGACTGATCACATGACTATCATGTAGTGATCACGTGACTTAATGGCGCTGATCATGTGACTGATCATGCGCTGATCATGTTTGCTATCATACACTGATCATGTGCCTCTGGAGGCAATAAACAAAGAGCTGAGTAGGCACGAATCAAACAGTCAGCAGGCAATAATCATGGAACTCAGGTGTGAGGAATCATGCTGCTCAGCTGGCAATAATCAAGCAGCTGAGCAGGCAGGAATCGTGCAGCTCAGCTGGCAATTGTCAAGCAGATGAGCAGACAGTAATCACGCAGCTCAGCAGGCCCTGATCACGTGACTGAGCATGCACTGATCACGTGGCTGATCATACACTGATCACGTGTCTGACCATGCACTGATCACGTGGCTGATCATACACTGCTCACGTAACTGATCATGCACTGATCACGTGGCTATCATGCACTGATCACGTGGCTGAACATGCACTGTTCACGTGGCTGATCACACACCTGTCACGTGACATATCATGCACTGATCACGTGGCACTCATGCACTGATCACGTGGCTGATCATACTCTGCTCACGTAACTCATGCACACATCACGTGGCTATCATGCACTGCTCACGTGGCTCGTCATGGAATGATCACGTAGCAACCATATACTGGTCACGTGACTGATCATGCAAAGATCACGTAAATGATCATGCACTGTTCACGTGACTGATCATGTACTGATCACGTGACTGATCATGCACTGATCACGTGGCTATCATGCTCTGCTCACGTGGCTGATCATGCAACGATCACGTAGCAACCATGTACTGGTCACGTGACTGATCATGCACTGATCACGTAATTGATCCTGCACTGATCACGTGGCTCATCATGCACTGATCACGTGGCTGATCACACATGTATCACGTGACTGATCATGCACTGATCACGTGGCTCTCATGCACTGATCACGTGGCTGTCATGCACTGATCACGTGGATATCATGCACTGATCACGTGGCTGATCACACACGTATCACATGACTGATCATGCACTGATCACGTGGCTATCATGCACTGATCACGTGGCTGATCATGCACTGATCACGTGACTGATCATGCACTGATCACGTGGCTATCATGCACTGATCACGTGGCTGATCATGCACTGATCACGTAGCTATCATGCACTGATCACGTGACTGATCATGCACTGATCACGTGACTGATCATGCACTGATCACGTGGCTGATCATGCACTGATCACGTGGCTGATCATGCACTGATCACGTGGCTATCATGCACTGATCACGTGGCTGATCATGCACTGATCACGTGACTGATCATGCACTGATCACGTGGCTGATCATGCACTGATCACGTGACTGATCATGCACTGATCACGTGGCTGATCATGCACTGATCACGTGACTGATCATGCACTGATCACGTGACTGATCATGCACTGATCACGTGGCTATCATGCACTGATCACGTGGCTGATCATGCACTGATCACGCAGCTATCATGCACTGATCACATGACTGATCATGCACTGATCACGTGACTGATCATGCACTGATCACGTGGCTGATCATGCACTGATCACGTGGCTGATCATGCACTGATACCGTGACTGAGCATGGACTGATCACATGACTATCATGTAGTGATCACGTGACTTAATGGCGCTGATCATGTGACTGATCATGCGCTGATCATGTTTGCTATCATACACTGATCATGTGCCTCTGGAGGCAATAAACAAAGAGCTGAGTAGGCACGAATCAAACAGTCAGCAGGCAATAATCATGGAACACAGGTGTGAGGAATCATGCTGCTCAGCTGGCAATAATCAAGCAGCTGAGCAGGCAGGAATTACGCAGCACAGCTGGCAATTGTCAAGCAGATGACAGGCAGGAATCGTGCAGCTCAGCTGGCAATTGTCAAGCAGATGAGCAGACAGTAATCACGCAGCTCAGCAGGCCCTGATCACGTGACTGAGCATGCACTGTTCACGTGGCTGATCATGCACTGATCACGTGACTGATCATGCACTGATCACGTGGCTATCATGCACTGATCACGTGGCTGATCATGCACTGATCACGTGGCCATGCACTGATCACGTGACTGATCATGCACTGATCACGTAACTGATCATGCACTGATCACGTGGCTGATCATGCACTGATCACGTGGCTGATCATGCACTGATCACGTGACTGATCATGCACTGATCACGTGGCTATCATGCACTGATCACGTGGCTGATCATGCACTGATCACGTGGCTATCATGCACTGATCACGTGGCTGATCACACACTGATCACATGACTGATCATGCACTGATCACGTGGCTGATCATGCACTGATCACGTGGCTATCATGCACTGATCACGTGGCTGATCATGCACTGATCACGTGGCTACCATGCACTGATCACGTGACTGATCATGCACTGATCACGTGACTGATCATGCACTGATCACGTGGCTGATCATGCACTGATCACGTGGCTATCATGCACTGCTCACGTGGCTGATCATGCATGATCACGCAGCTACCATGTACTGGTCACATGACTGATCATGCACTGATCACGTGACTGATCATGCACTGATCACGTGGCTATCATGCACTACTCACGTGGCTGATCATGCAATGATCATGTAGCTACCATGTACAGGTCACGTGAATGATCATACACCCATCAGGTGACTGATCATGCACTGATCACGTGGCTATCATGCACTGATCACGAGACTGATCATGCACTGATCACGTCTATATCATGCACTGATCACATGACTGCCCATGCACTGATCACGTGGATGATCATACACTAATCATGTGACAGATCATGCACTGATCACGTGGCTGATCATGCACTGATACCGTGACTGAGCATGGACTGATCACATGACTATCATGTAGTGATCACGTGACTTAATGGCGCTGATCATGTGACTGATCATGCGCTGATCATGTTTGCTATCATACACTGATCATGTGCCTCTGGAGGCAATAAACAAAGAGCTGAGTAGGCACGAATCAAACAGTCAGCAGGCAATAATCATGGAACTCAGGTGTGAGGAATCATGCTGCTCAGCTGGCAATAATCAAGCAGCTGAGCAGGCAGGAATTACGCAGCACAGCTGGCAATTGTCAAGCAGATGACAGGCAGGAATCGTGCAGCTCAGCTGGCAATTGTCAAGCAGATGAGCAGACAGTAATCACGCAGCTCAGCAGGCCCAGATCACGTGACTGAGCATGCACTGTTCACGTGGCTGATCATACACTGATCACGTGATGATCATGCACTGATCACTTGGATATCATGCACTGATCACGTGGCTGATCATACACTGTTCACGTGTCTGACCATGCACTGATCACGTGGCTGATCATACACTGCTCACGTAACTGATCATGCACTGATCACGTGGCTATCATGCACTGATCACGTGGCTGAACATGCACTGTTCACGTGGCTGATCACACACCTGTCACGTGACATATCATGCACTGATCACGTGGCACTCATGCACTGATCACGTGGCTGATCATACTCTGCTCACGTAACTCATGCACACATCACGTGGCTATCATGCACTGCTCACGTGGCTCGTCATGGAATGATCACGTAGCTACCATATACTGGTCACGTGACTGATCATGCACAGATCACGTAAATGATCATGCACTGTTCACGTGACTGATCATGTACTGATCACGTGACTGATCATGCACTGATCACGTGGCTATCATGCTCTGCTCACGTGGCTGATCATGCAACGATCACGTAGCAACCATGTACTGGTCACGTGACTGATCATGCACTGATCACGTAATTGATCCTGCACTGATCACGTGGCTCATCATGCACTGATCACGTGGCTGATCACACATGTATCACGTGACTGATCATGCACTGATCACGTGGCTCTCATGCACTGATCACGTGGCTGTCATGCACTGATCACGTGGATATCATGCACTGATCACGTGGCTGATCACACACGTATCACATGACTGATCATGCACTGATCACGTGGCTGATCATGCACTGATCACGTGGCTACCATGCACTGGTCACGTGACTGATCATGCACTGATCACGTAATTGATCATGCACTGATCATGTGGCTGATCATGCACTGATCACGTGGCTGATCATGCACTGATCACGTAACTGATCATGCACTGATCACGTGACTGATCATGCACTGATCACGTGGCTATCATGCACTGATCACTTGGCTGACATACACTGATCACGTGCCTGATCATGCACTGATCACGTGGCTGATCATGCACTGATCACGTGACTGATCATGCACTGATCACGTGTCTGATCATGCACTGATCACGTGGCTATCATGCACTGCTCACGTGGCTGATCATGCCATGATCACGCAGCTACCATGTACTGGTCACATGACTGATCATGCACTGATCACGTGACTGATCATGCAGTGATCACGTGGCTATCATGAACTACTCACGTGGCTGATCATGCAATGATCATGTAGCTACCATGTACAGGTCACGTGAATGATCATACACCCATCAGGTGACTGATCATGCACTGATCACGTGGCTATCATGCACTGATCACGAGACTGATCATGCACTGTTCACGTCTATATCATGCACTGATCACATGACTGCCCATGCACTGATCACGTGGATGATCATACACTAATCTTGTGACAGATCATGCACTGATCACGTGGCTGATCATGCACTGATACCGTGACTGAGCATGGACTGATCACATGACTATCATGTAGTGATCACGTGACTTAATGGCACTGATCATGTGACTGATCATGCGCTGATCATGTTTGCTATCATACACTGATCATGTGCCTCTGGAGGCAATAAACAAAGAGCTGAGTAGGCACGAATCAAACAGTCAGCAGGCAATAATCATGGAACACAGGTGTGAGGAATCATGCTGCTCAGCTGGCAATAATCAAGCAGCTGAGCAGGCAGGAATCGTGCAGCTCAGCTGGCAATTGTCAAGCAGATGAGCAGACAGTAATCACGCAGCTCAGCAGGCCCTGATCACGTGACTGAGCATGCACTGATCACGTGGCTGATCATACACTGATCACGTGTCTGATCATGCACTGATCACGTGGCTGATCATACACTGATCACGTAACTGATCATGCACTGATCACGTGGCTATCATGCACTGATCACGTGGCTGATCATGCACTGATCACGTGGCTGATCACACACTGTCACGTGACTATCATGCACTGATCACGTGGCACTCATGCACTGATCACGTGGCTGATCATACACTGCTCACGTAACTCATGCACACATCACGTGGCTATCATGCACTGCTCACGTGGCTCGTCATGGAATGATCACGTAGCAACCATATACTGGTCACGTGACTGATCATGCAAAGATCACGTAAATGATCATGCACTGTTCACGTGACTGATCATGCACTGATCACGTGACTGATCATGCACTGATCACGTGGCTATCATGCACTGCTCACGTGGCTGATCATGCAATGATCACGTAGCAACCATGTACTGGTCACGTGACTGATCATGCACTGATCACGTAATTGATCATGCACTGATCACGTGGCTCATCATGCACTGATCACGTGGCTGATCACACATGTATCACGTGACTGATCATGCACTGATCACGTGGCTCTCATGCACTGATCACGTGGCTGTCATGCACTGATCACGTGGATATCATGCACTGATCACGTGGCTGATCACACACGTATCACATGACTGATCATGCACTGATCACGTGGCTATCATGCACTGATCACGTGGCTATCATGCACTGATCACGTGGCTGATCATGCACTGATCACGTGACTGATCATGCACTGATCACGTGACTGATCATGCACTGATCACGTGACTGATCATGCACTGATCACGTGGCTGATCATGCACTGATCACGTGGCTATCATGCACTGATCACGTGACTGATCATGCACTGATCACGTGGCTATCATGCACTGATCACGTGACTGATCATGCACTGATCACGTGGCTGATCATGCACTGATCACGTGACTGATCATGCACTGATCACGTGGCTATCATGCACTGATCACGTGGCTGATCATGCACTGATCACGTGGCTGATCACACACTGTCACGTGACTATCATGCACTGATCACGTGACTATCATGCACTGATCACGTGGCTGATCATACACTGATCACGTAACTCATGCACACATCACGTGGCTATCATGCACTGATCACGTGGCTGTCATGCAATGATCACGTAGCTACCATATACTGGTCACGTGACTGATCATGCACTGATCACGTAAATGATCATGCACTGATCACGTGACTGATCATGCACTGATCACGTGACTGATCATGCACTGATCACGTGGCTATCATGCACTGCTCACGTGGCTGATCATGCACGATCACGTAGCAACCATGTACTGTCACGTGACTGATCATGCACTGATCACGTAATTGATCATGCACTGATCACGTGGCTCATCATGCACTGATCACGTGGCTGATCACACATGTATCACGTGACTGATCATGCACTGATCACGTGGCTATCATGCACTGATCACGTGGCTGTCATGCACTGATCACGTGGATATCATGCACTGATCACGTGGCTGATCACACACGTATCACATGACTGATCATGCACTGATCACGTGGCTATCATGCACTGATCACGTGGCTATCATGCACTGATCACGTGGCTGATCATGCACTGATCACGTAGCTATCATGTACTGATCACGTGACTGATCATGCACTGATCACGTAATTGATCATGCACTGATCACGTGGCTGATCATGCACTGATCACGTGGCTGATCATACACTGATCACGTGACTGATCATGCACTGATCACGTGACTGATCATGCACTGATCACGTGGCTATCATGCACTGATCACGTGGCTGACATGCACTGATCACGTGCCTGATCATGCACTGATCACGTGGCTGATCATGCACTGATCACGTGACTGATCATGCACTGATCACGTGTCTGATCATGCACTGATCACGTGGCTATCATGCACTGCTCACGTGGCTGATCATGCCATGATCACGCAGCTACCATGTACTGGTCACATGACTGATCATGCACTGATCACGTGACTGATCATGCAGTGATCACGTGGCTATCATGCACTACTCACGTGGCTGATCATGCAATGATCATGTAGCTACCATGTACAGGTCACGTGAATGATCATACACCCATCAGGTGACTGATCATGCACTGATCACGTGGCTATCATGCACTGATCACGAGACTGATCATGCACTGATCACGTCTATATCATGCACTGATCACATGACTGCCCATGCACTGATCACGTGGATGATCATACACTAATCATGTGACAGATCATGCACTGATCACCGTGACTGAGCATGGACTGATCACATGACTATCATGTAGTGATCACGTGACTTAATGGCGCTGATCATGTGACTGATCATGCGCTGATCATGTTTGCTATCATACACTGATCATGTGCCTCTGGAGGCAATAAACAAAGAGCTGAGTAGGCACGAATCAAACAGTCAGCAGGCAATAATCATGGAACTCAGGTGTGAGGAATCATGCTGCTCAGCTGGCAATAATCAAGCAGCTGAGCAGGCAGGAATTACGCAGCACAGCTGGCAATTGTCAAGCAGATGACAGGCAGGAATCGTGCAGCTCAGCTGGCAATTGTCAAGCAGATGAGCAGACAGTAATCACGCAGCTCAGCAGGCCCAGATCACGTGACTGAGCATGCACTGTTCACGTGGCTGATCATACACTGATCACGTGATGATCATGCACTGATCACTTGGATATCATGCACTGATCACGTGGCTGATCATACACTGTTCACGTGTCTGACCATGCACTGATCACGTGGCTGATCATACACTGCTCACGTAACTGATCATGCACTGATCACGTGGCTATCATGCACTGATCACGTGGCTGAACATGCACTGTTCACGTGGCTGATCACACACTGTCACGTGACTATCATGCACTGATCACGTGGCACTCATGCACTGATCACGTGGCTGATCATACTCTGCTCACGTAACTCATGCACACATCACGTGGCTATCATGCACTGCTCACGTGGCTGTCATGCAATGATCACGTGGCTATCATGCACTGATCACGTGACTGATCATGCACTGATCACGTCTATATCATGCACTGATCACGTGACTGATCATGCACTGATCACGTGGATGATCATGCACTGATCACGTGACTGATCATGCACTGATCACGTGGCTGATCATGCACTGATCACGTGACTGAGCATGGACTGATCACATGACTATCATGTACTGATCACGTGACTTAATGGCACTGATCATGTGACTGATCATGCACTGATCATGTTTGCTATCATACACTGATCATGTGCCTCTGGAGGCAATAAACAAAGAGCTGAGTAGGCACGAATCAAACAGTCAGCAGGCAATAATCATGGAACTCAGGTGTGAGGAATCATGCTGCTCAGCTGGCAATAATCAAGCAGCTGATCAGGCAGGAATTACGCAGCACAGCTGGCAATTGTCAAGCAGATGACAGGCAGGAATCGTGCAGCTCAGCTGGCAATTGTCAAGCAGATGAGCAGACAGTAATCACGCAGCTCAGCAGGCCCTGATCACGTGACTGATCATGCACTGATCACGTGGCTGATCATACACTGATCACGTGATGATCATGCACTGATCACGTGGATATCATGCACTGATCACGTGGCTGATCATGCACTGATCACGTGTCTGATCATGCACTGATCACGTGGCTGATCATACACTGATCACGTAACTGATCATGCACTGATCACGTGGCTATCATGCACTGATCACGTGGCTATCATGCACTGATCACGTGGCTGATCATACACTGATCACGTGCCTGGTCATGCACTGATCACGTGGCTGATCATGCACTGATCACGTGACTGATCATGCACTGATCACGTGTCTGATCATGCACTGATCACGTGGCTATCATGCACTGCTCACGTGGCTGATCATGCCATGATCACGCAGCTACCATGTACTGGTCACATGACTGATCATGCACTGATCACGTGACTGATCATGCACTGATCACGTGGCTATCATGAACTACTCACGTGGCTGATCATGCAATGATCATGTAGCTACCATGTACAGGTCACGTGAATGATCATACACCCATCAGGTGACTGATCATGCACTGATCACGTGGCTATCATGCACTGATCACGAGACTGATCATGCACTGTTCACGTCTATATCATGCACTGATCACATGACTGCCCATGCACTGATCACGTGGATGATCATACACTAATCTTGTGACAGATCATGCACTGATCACGTGGCTGATCATGCACTGATACCGTGACTGAGCATGGACTGATCACATGACTATCATGTAGTGATCACGTGACTTAATGGCGCTGATCATGTGACTGATCATGCGCTGATCATGTTTGCTATCATACACTGATCATGTGCCTCTGGAGGCAATAAACAAAGAGCTGAGTAGGCACGAATCAAACAGTCAGCAGGCAATAATCATGGAACTCAGGTGTGAGGAATCATGCTGCTCAGCTGGCAATAATCAAGCAGCTGAGCAGGCAGGAATTACGCAGCACAGCTGGCAATTGTCAAGCAGATGACAGGCAGGAATCGTGCAGCTCAGCTGGCAATTGTCAAGCAGATGAGCAGACAGTAATCACGCAGCTCAGCAGGCCCAGATCACGTGACTGAGCATGCACTGTTCACGTGGCTGATCATACACTGATCACGTGATGATCATGCACTGATCACTTGGATATCATGCACTGATCACGTGGCTGATCATACACTGTTCACGTGTCTGACCATGCACTGATCACGTGGCTGATCATACACTGCTCACGTAACTGATCATGCACTGATCACGTGGCTATCATGCACTGATCACGTGGCTGAACATGCACTGTTCACGTGGCTGATCACACACCTGTCACGTGACATATCATGCACTGATCACGTGGCACTCATGCACTGATCACGTGGCTGATCATACTCTGCTCACGTAACTCATGCACACATCACGTGGCTATCATGCACTGCTCACGTGGCTCGTCATGGAATGATCACGTAGCAACCATATACTGGTAACGTGACTGATCATGCAAAGATCACGTAAATGATCATGCACTGTTCACGTGACTGATCATGTACTGATCACGTGACTGATCATGCACTGATCACGTGGCTATCATGCTCTGCTCACGTGGCTGATCATGCAACGATCACGTAGCAACCATGTACTGGTCACGTGACTGATCATGCACTGATCACGTAATTGATCCTGCACTGATCACGTGGCTCATCATGCACTGATCACGTGGCTGATCACACATGTATCACGTGACTGATCATGCACTGATCACGTGGCTCTCATGCACTGATCACGTGGCTGTCATGCACTGATCACGTGGATATCATGCACTGATCACGTGGCTGATCACACACGTATCACATGACTGATCATGCACTGATCACGTGGCTATCATGCACTGATCACGTGGCTATCATGCACTGATCACGTGGCTGATCATGCAATGATCACGTAGCTACCATGTACTGGTCACGTGACTGATCATGCACTGATCACGTAATTGATCATGCACTGATCACGTGGCTGATCATGCACTGATCACGTGACTGATCATGCACTGATCACGTGGCTATCATGCACTGATCACGTGGCTGGATCATACACTGATCACGTGCCTGGTCATGCACTGATCACGTGGCTGATCATGCACTGATCACGTGACTGATCATGCACTGATCACGTGTCTGATCATGCACTGATCACGTGGCTATCATGCACTGCTCACGTGGCTGATCATGCCATGATCACGCAGCTACCATGTACTGGTCACATGACTGATCATGCACTGATCACGTGACTGATCATGCAGTGATCACGTGGCTATCATGCACTACTCACGTGGCTGATCATGCAATGATCATGTAGCTACCATGTACAGGTCACGTGAATGATCATACACCCATCAGGTGACTGATCATGCACTGATCACGTGGCTATCATGCACTGATCACGAGACTGATCATGCACTGATCACGTCTATATCATGCACTGATCACATGACTGCCCATGCACTGATCACGTGGATGATCATACACTAATCTTGTGACAGATCATGCACTGATCACGTGGCTGATCATGCACTGATACCGTGACTGAGCATGGACTGATCACATGACTATCATGTAGTGATCACGTGACTTAATGGCGCTGATCATGTGACTGATCATGCGCTGATCATGTTTGCTATCATACACTGATCATGTGCCTCTGGAGGCAATAAACAAAGAGCTGAGTAGGCACGAATCAAACAGTCAGCAGGCAATAATCATGGAACTCAGGTGTGAGGAATCATGCTGCTCAGCTGGCAATAATCAAGCAGCTGAGCAGGCAGGAATTACGCAGCACAGCTGGCAATTGTCAAGCAGATGACAGGCAGGAATCGTGCAGCTCAGCTGGCAATTGTCAAGCAGATGAGCAGACAGTAATCACGCAGCTCAGCAGGCCCAGATCACGTGACTGAGCATGCACTGTTCACGTGGCTGATCATACACTGATCACGTGATGATCATGCACTGATCACTTGGATATCATGCACTGATCACGTGGCTGATCATACACTGTTCACGTGTCTGACCATGCACTGATCACGTGGCTGATCATACACTGCTCACGTAACTGATCATGCACTGATCACGTGGCTATCATGCACTGATCACGTGGCTGAACATGCACTGTTCACGTGGCTGATCACACACCTGTCACGTGACATATCATGCACTGATCACGTGGCACTCATGCACTGATCACGTGGCTGATCATACTCTGCTCACGTAACTCATGCACACATCACGTGGCTATCATGCACTGCTCACGTGGCTCGTCATGGATAGATCACGTAGCAACCATATACTGGTCACGTGACTGATCATGCAAAGATCAAGTAAATGATCATGCACTGTTCACGTGACTGATCATGTACGATCACGTGACTGATCATGCACTGATCACGTGGCTATCATGCTCTGCTCACGTGGCTGATCATGCAACGATCACGTAGCAACCATGTACTGGTCACGTGACTGATCATGCACTGATCACGTAATTGATCCTGCACTGATCACGTGGCTGATCATGCACTGATCACGTGGCTGATCATGCACTGATCACGTGTCTGATCATGCACTGATCACGTGGCTATCATGCACTGATCACGTGGCTGATCATGCATGATCACGCAGCTACCATGTACTGGTCACATGACTGATCATGCACTGATCACGTGACTGATCATGCAGTGATCACGTGGCTATCATGCACTACTCACGTGGCTGATCATGCAATGATCATGTAGCTACCATGTACAGGTCACGTGAATGATCATACACCCATCAGGTGACTGATCATGCACTGATCACGTGGCTATCATGCACTGATCATGAGACTGATCATGCACTGATCACGTCTATATCATGCACTGATCACATGACTGCCCATGCACTGATCACGTGGATGATCATACACTAATCTTGTGACAGATCATGCACTGATCACGTGGCTGATCATGCACTGATACCGTGACTGAGCATGGACTGATCACATGACTATCATGTAGTGATCACGTGACTTAATGGCGCTGATCATGTGACTGATCATGCGCTGATCATGTTTGCTATCATACACTGATCATGTGCCTCTGGAGGCAATAAACAAAGAGCTGAGTAGGCACGAATCAAACAGTCAGCAGGCAATAATCATGGAACTCAGGTGTGAGGAATCATGCTGCTCAGCTGGCAATAATCAAGCAGCTGAGCAGGCAGGAATTACGCAGCACAGCTGGCAATTGTCAAGCAGATGACAGGCAGGAATCGTGCAGCTCAGCTGGCAATTGTCAAGCAGATGAGCAGACAGTAATCACGCAGCTCAGCAGGCCCAGATCACGTGACTGAGCATGCACTGTTCACGTGGCTGATCATACACTGATCACGTGATGATCATGCACTGATCACTTGGATATCATGCACTGATCACGTGGCTGATCATACACTGTTCACGTGTCTGACCATGCACTGATCACGTGGCTGATCATACACTGCTCACGTAACTGATCATGCACTGATCACGTGGCTATCATGCACTGATCACGTGGCTGAACATGCACTGTTCACGTGGCTGATCACACACCTGTCACGTGACATATCATGCACTGATCACGTGGCACTCATGCACTGATCACGTGGCTGATCATACTCTGCTCACGTAACTCATGCACACATCACGTGGCTATCATGCACTGCTCACGTGGCTCGTCATGGAATGATCACGTAGCAACCATATACTGGTCACGTGACTGATCATGCAAAGATCACGTAAATGATCATGCACTGTTCACGTGACTGATCATGTACTGATCACGTGACTGATCATGCACTGATCACGTGGCTATCATGCTCTGCTCACGTGGCTGATCATGCAACGATCACGTAGCAACCATGTACTGGTCACGTGACTGATCATGCACTGATCACGTAATTGATCCTGCACTGATCACGTGGCTCATCATGCACTGATCACGTGGCTGATCACACATGTATCACGTGACTGATCATGCACTGATCACGTGGCTATCATGCACTGATCACGTGGCTATCATGCACTGATCACGTGGCTGATCATGCAATGATCACGTGGCTACCATGTACTGATCACGTGACTGATCATGCACTGATCACGTAATTGATCATGCACTGATCATGTGGCTGATCATGCACTGATCACGTGGCTGATCATGCACTGATCACGTGACTGATCATGCACTGATCACGTGACTGATCATGCACTGATCACGTGGCTATCATGCACTGCTCACGTGGCTGATCATGCCATGATCACGCAGCTACCATGTACTGGTCACATGACTGATCATGCACTGATCACGTGACTGATCATGCAGTGATCACGTGGCTATCATGCACTACTCACGTGGCTGATCATGCAATGATCATGTAGCTACCATGTACAGGTCACGTGAATGATCATACACCCATCAGGTGACTGATCATGCACTGATCACGTGGCTATCATGCACTGATCACGAGACTGATCATGCACTGATCACGTCTATATCATGCACTGATCACATGACTGCCCATGCACTGATCACGTGGATGATCATACACTAATCATGTGACAGATCATGCACTGATCACGTGGCTGATCATGCACTGATACCGTGACTGAGCATGGACTGATCACATGACTATCATGTAGTGATCACGTGACTTAATGGCGCTGATCATGTGACTGATCATGCGCTGATCATGTTTGCTATCATACACTGATCATGTGCCTCTGGAGGCAATAAACAAAGAGCTGAGTAGGCACGAATCAAACAGTCAGCAGGCAATAATCATGGAACTCAGGTGTGAGGAATCATGCTGCTCAGCTGGCAATAATCAAGCAGCTGAGCAGGCAGGAATCGTGCAGCTCAGCTGGCAATTGTCAAGCAGATGAGCAGACAGTAATCACGCAGCTCAGCAGGCCCAGATCACGTGACTGAGCATGCACTGTTCACGTGGCTGATCATACACTGATCACGTGATGATCATGCACTGATCACTTGGATATCATGCACTGATCACGTGGCTGATCATACACTGTTCACGTGTCTGACCATGCACTGATCACGTGGCTGATCATACACTGCTCACGTAACTGATCATGCACTGATCACGTGGCTATCATGCACTGATCACGTGGCTGAACATGCACTGTTCACGTGGCTGATCACACACCTGTCACGTGACATATCATGCACTGATCACGTGGCACTCATGCACTGATCACGTGGCTGATCATACTCTGCTCACGTAACTCATGCACACATCACGTGGCTATCATGCACTGCTCACGTGGCTGTCATGGAATGATCACGTAGCAACCATATACTGGTCACGTGACTGATCATGCACAGATCACGTAAATGATCATGCACTGTTCACGTGACTGATCATGTACTGATCACGTGACTGATCATGCACTGATCACGTGGCTATCATGCTCTGCTCACGTGGCTGATCATGCAACGATCACGTAGCAACCATGTACTGGTCACGTGACTGATCATGCACTGATCACGTAATTGATCCTGCACTGATCACGTGGCTCATCATGCACTGATCACGTGGCTGATCACACATGTATCACGTGACTGATCATGCACTGATCCCGTGGCTCTCATGCACTGATCACGTGGCTGTCATGCACTGATCACGTGGATATCATGCACTGATCACGTGGCTGATCACACACGTATCACATGACTGATCATGCACTGATCACGTGGCTATCATGCACTGATCACGTGGCTATCATGCACTGATCACGTGGCTGATCATGCAATGATCACGTAGCTACCATGTACTGGTCACGTGACTGATCATGCACTGATCACGTAATTGATCATGCACTGATCATGTGGCTGATCATGCACTGATCACGTGGCTGATCATACACTGATCACATAACTGATCATGCACTGATCACGTGACTGATCATGCACTGATCACGTGGCTATCATGCACTGATCACTTGGCTGGACATACACTGATCACGTGCCTGGTCATGCACTGATCACGTGGCTGATCATGCACTGATCACGTGACTGATCATGCACTGATCTCGTGTCTGATCATGCACTGATCACGTGGCTATCATGCACTGCTCACGTGGCTGATCATGCCATGATCACGCAGCTACCATGTACTGGTCACATGACTGATCATGCACTGATCACGTGACTGATCATGCAGTGATCACGTGGCTATCATGAACTACTCACGTGGCTGATCATGCAATGATCATGTAGCTACCATGTACAGGTCACGTGAATGATCATACACCCATCAGGTGACTGATCATGCACTGATCACGTGGCTATCATGCACTGATCACGAGACTGATCATGCACTGTTCACGTCTATATCATGCACTGATCACATGACTGCCCATGCACTGATCACGTGGATGATCATACACTAATCTTGTGACAGATCATGCACTGATCACGTGGCTGATCATGCACTGATACCGTGACTGAGCATGGACTGATCACATGACTATCATGTAGTGATCACGTGACTTAATGGCGCTGATCATGTGACTGATCATGCGCTGATCATGTTTGCTATCATACACTGATCATGTGCCTCTGGAGGCAATAAACAAAGAGCTGAGTAGGCACGAATCAAACAGTCAGCAGGCAATAATCATGGAACTCAGGTGTGAGGAATCATGCTGCTCAGCTGGCAATAATCAAGCAGCTGAGCAGGCAGGAATTACGCAGCACAGCTGGCAATTGTCAAGCAGATGACAGGCAGGAATCGTGCAGCTCAGCTGGCAATTGTCAAGCAGATGAGCAGACAGTAATCACGCAGCTCAGCAGGCCCAGATCACGTGACTGAGCATGCACTGTTCACGTGGCTGATCATACACTGATCACGTGATGATCATGCACTGATCACTTGGATATCATGCACTGATCACGTGGCTGATCATACACTGTTCACGTGTCTGACCATGCACTGATCACGTGGCTGATCATACACTGCTCACGTAACTGATCATGCACTGATCACGTGGCTATCATGCACTGATCACGTGGCTGAACATGCACTGTTCACGTGGCTGATCACACACTGTCACGTGACATATCATGCACTGATCACGTGGCACTCATGCACTGATCACGTGGCTGATCATACTCTGCTCACGTAACTCATGCACACATCACGTGGCTATCATGCACTGCTCACGTGGCTCGTCATGGAATGATCACGTAGCAACCATATACTGGTCACGTGACTGATCATGCAAAGATCACGTAAATGATCATGCACTGTTCACGTGACTGATCATGCACTGATCACGTGACTGATCATGCACTGATCACGTGGCTATCATGCTCTGCTCACGTGGCTGATCATGCAACGATCACGTAGCAACCATGTACTGGTCACGTGACTGATCATGCACTGATCACGTAATTGATCCTGCACTGATCACGTGGCTCATCATGCACTGATCACGTGGCTGATCACACATGTATCACGTGACTGATCATGCACTGATCACGTGGCTCTCATGCACTGATCACGTGGCTGTCATGCACTGATCACGTGGATATCATGCACTGATCACGTGGCTGATCACACACGTATCACATGACTGATCATGCACTGATCACGTGGCTATCATGCACTGATCACGTGGCTATCATGCACTGATCACGTGGCTGATCAGGCAATGATCACGTAGCTACCATGTACTGGTCACGTGACTGATCATGCACTGATCACGTAATTGATCATGCACTGATCATGTGGCTGATCATGCACTGATCACGTGGCTGATCATACACTGATCACATAACTGATCATGCACTGATCACGTGACTGATCATGCACTGATCACGTGGCTATCATGCACTGATCACTTGGCTGACATACACTGATCACGTGCCTGGTCATGCACTGATCACGTGGCTGATCATGCACTGATCACGTGACTGATCATGCACTGATCTCGTGTCTGATCATGCACTGATCACGTGGCTATCATGCACTGCTCACGTGGCTGATCATGCCATGATCACGCAGCTACCATGTACTGGTCACATGACTGATCATGCACTGATCACGTGACTGATCATGCAGTGATCACGTGGCTATCATGAACTACTCACGTGGCTGATCATGCAATGATCATGTAGCTACCATGTACAGGTCACGTGAATGATCATACACCCATCAGGTGACTGATCATGCACTGATCACGTGGCTATCATGCACTGATCACGAGACTGATCATGCACTGTTCACGTCTATATCATGCACTGATCACATGACTGCCCGTGCACTGATCACGTGGATGATCATACACTAATCTTGTGACAGATCATGCACTGATCACGTGGCTGATCATGCACTGATACCGTGACTGAGCATGGACTGATCACATGACTATCATGTAGTGATCACGTGACTTAATGGCGCTGATCATGTGACTGATCATGCGCTGATCATGTTTGCTATCATACACTGATCATGTGCCTCTGGAGGCAATAAACAAAGAGCTGAGTAGGCACGAATCAAACAGTCAGCAGGCAATAATCATGGAACTCAGGTGTGAGGAATCATGCTGCTCAGCTGGCAATAATCAAGCAGCTGAGCAGGCAGGAATTACGCAGCACAGCTGGCAATTGTCAAGCAGATGACAGGCAGGAATCGTGCAGCTCAGCTGGCAATTGTCAAGCAGATGAGCAGACAGTAATCACGCAGCTCAGCAGGCCCAGATCACGTGACTGAGCATGCACTGTTCACGTGGCTGATCATACACTGATCACGTGATGATCATGCACTGATCACTTGGATATCATGCACTGATCACGTGGCTGATCATACACTGTTCACGTGTCTGACCATGCACTGATCACGTGGCTGATCATACACTGCTCACGTAACTGATCATGCACTGATCACGTGGCTATCATGCACTGATCACGTGGCTGAACATGCACTGTTCACGTGGCTGATCACACACCTGTCACGTGACATATCATGCACTGATCACGTGGCACTCATGCACTGATCACGTGGCTGATCATACTCTGCTCACGTAACTCATGCACACATCACGTGGCTATCATGCACTGCTCACGTGGCTCGTCATGGAATGATCACGTAGCAACCATATACTGGTAACGTGACTGATCATGCAAAGATCACGTAAATGATCATGCACTGTTCACGTGACTGATCATGTACTGATCACGTGACTGATCATGCACTGATCACGTGGCTATCATGCTCTGCTCACGTGGCTGATCATGCAACGATCACGTAGCAACCATGTACTGGTCACGTGACTGATCATGCACTGATCACGTAATTGATCCTGCACTGATCACGTGGCTCATCATGCACTGATCACGTGGCTGATCACACATGTATCACGTGACTGATCATGCACTGATCACGTGGCTCTCATGCACTGATCACGTGGCTGTCATGCACTGATCACGTGGATATCATGCACTGATCACGTGGCTGATCACACACGTATCACATGACTGATCATGCACTGATCACGTGGCTATCATGCACTGATCACGTGGCTATCATGCACTGATCACGTGGCTGATCATGCAATGATCACGTGCTACCATGCACTGGTCACGTGACTGATCATGCACTGATCACGTAATTGATCATGCACTGATCATGTGGCTGATCATGCACTGATCACGTGGCTGATCATGCACTGATCACGTGACTGATCATGCACTGATCACGTGACTGATCATGCACTGATCACGTGGCTATCATGCACTGATCACGTGGCTGATCATGCCATGATCACGCAGCTACCATGTACTGGTCACATGACTGATCATGCACTGATCACGTGACTGATCATGCAGTGATCACGTGGCTATCATGACTACTCACGTGGCTGATCATGCAATGATCATGTAGCTACCATGTACAGGTCACGTGAATGATCATACACCCATCAGGTGACTGATCATGCACTGATCACGTGGCTATCATGCACTGATCACGAGACTGATCATGCACTGTTCACGTCTATATCATGCACTGATCACATAACTGCCCGTGCACTGATCACGTGGATGATCATACACTAATCTTGTGACAGATCATGCACTGATCACGTGGCTGATCATGCACTGATACCGTGACTGAGCATGGACTGATCACATGACTATCATGTAGTGATCACGTGACTTAATGGCACTGATCATGTGACTGATCATGCGCTGATCATGTTTGCTATCATACACTGATCATGTGCCTCTGGAGGCAATAAACAAAGAGCTGAGTAGGCACGAATCAAACAGTCAGCAGGCAATAATCATGGAACACAGGTGTGAGGAATCATGCTGCTCAGCTGGCAATAATCAAGCAGCTGAGCAGGCAGGAATCGTGCAGCTCAGCTGGCAATTGTCAAGCAGATGAGCAGACAGTAATCACGCAGCTCAGCAGGCCCAGATCACGTGACTGAGCATGCACTGTTCACGTGGCTGATCATACACTGATCACGTGATGATCATGCACTGATCACTTGGATATCATGCACTGATCACGTGGCTGATCATACACTGTTCACGTGTCTGACCATGCACTGATCACGTGGCTGATCATACACTGCTCACGTAACTGATCATGCACTGATCACGTGGCTATCATGCACTGATCACGTGGCTGAACATGCACTGTTCACGTGGCTGATCACACACCTGTCACGTGACATATCATGCACTGATCACGTGGCACTCATGCACTGATCACGTGGCTGATCATACTCTGCTCACGTAACTCATGCACACATCACGTGGCTATCATGCACTGCTCACGTGGCTCGTCATGGAATGATCACGTAGCAACCATATACTGGTAACGTGACTGATCATGCAAAGATCACGTAAATGATCATGCACTGTTCACGTGACTGATCATGTACTGATCACGTGACTGATCATGCACTGATCACGTGGCTATCATGCTCTGCTCACGTGGCTGATCATGCAACGATCACGTAGCAACCATGTACTGGTCACGTGACTGATCATGCACTGATCACGTAATTGATCCTGCACTGATCACGTGGCTCATCATGCACTGATCACGTGGCTGATCACACATGTATCACGTGACTGATCATGCACTGATCACGTGGCTCTCATGCACTGATCACGTGGCTGTCATGCACTGATCACGTGGATATCATGCACTGATCATGTGGCTGATCACACACGTATCACATGACTGATCATGCACTGATCACGTGGCTATCATGCACTGATCACGTGGCTATCATGCACTGATCACGTGGCTGATCAGGCAATGATCACGTAGCTACCATGTACTGGTCACGTGACTGATCATGCACTGATCACGTAATGATCATGCACTGATCATGTGGCTGATCATGCACTGATCACGTGGCTGATCATACACTGATCACATAACTGATCATGCACTGATCACGTGACTGATCATGCACTGATCACGTGGCTATCATGCACTGATCACTTGGCTGGACATACACTGATCACGTGCCTGGTCATGCACTGATCACGTGGCTGATCATGCACTGATCACGTGACTGATCATGCACTGATCTCGTGTCTGATCATGCACTGATCACGTGGCTATCATGCACTGCTCACGTGGCTGATCATGCCATGATCACGCAGCTACCATGTACTGGTCACATGACTGATCATGCACTGATCACGTGACTGATCATGCAGTGATCACGTGGCTATCATGAACTACTCACGTGGCTGATCATGCAATGATCATGTAGCTACCATGTACAGGTCACGTGAATGATCATACACCCATCAGGTGACTGATCATGCACTGATCACGTGGCTATCATGCACTGATCACGAGACTGATCATGCACTGTTCACGTCTATATCATGCACTGATCACATGACTGCCCATGCACTGATCACGT
Source organism: Bos javanicus (assembly GCF_032452875.1). NCBI lineage: Eukaryota > Metazoa > Chordata > Mammalia > Artiodactyla > Bovidae > Bos > Bos javanicus. The sequence continues at coordinate 35,343 of NW_026894245.1, read as the reverse complement.
GGATGATCATACACTAATCTTGTGACAGATCATGCACTGATCACGTGGCTGATCATGCACTGATACCGTGACTGAGCATGGACTGATCACATGACTATCATGTAGTGATCACGTGACTTAATGGCGCTGATCATGTGACTGATCATGCGCTGATCATGTTTGCTATCATACACTGATCATGTGCCTCTGGAGGCAATAAACAAAGAGCTGAGTAGGCACGAATCAAACAGTCAGCAGGCAATAATCATGGAACTCAGGTGTGAGGAATCATGCTGCTCAGCTGGCAATAATCAAGCAGCTGAGCAGGCAGGAATTACGCAGCACAGCTGGCAATTGTCAAGCAGATGACAGGCAGGAATCGTGCAGCTCAGCTGGCAATTGTCAAGCAGATGAGCAGACAGTAATCACGCAGCTCAGCAGGCCCAGATCACGTGACTGAGCATGCACTGTTCACGTGGCTGATCATACACTGATCACGTGATGATCATGCACTGATCACTTGGATATCATGCACTGATCACGTGGCTGATCATACACTGTTCACGTGTCTGACCATGCACTGATCACGTGGCTGATCATACACTGCTCACGTAACTGATCATGCACTGATCACGTGGCTATCATGCACTGATCACGTGGCTGAACATGCACTGTTCACGTGGCTGATCACACACCTGTCACGTGACATATCATGCACTGATCACGTGGCACTCATGCACTGATCACGTGGCTGATCATACTCTGCTCACGTAACTCATGCACACATCACGTGGCTATCATGCACTGCTCACGTGGCTCGTCATGGAATGATCACGTAGCAACCATATACTGGTCACGTGACTGATCATGCAAAGATCACGTAAATGATCATGCACTGTTCACGTGACTGATCATGTACTGATCACGTGACTGATCATGCACTGATCACGTGGCTATCATGCTCTGCTCACGTGGCTGATCATGCAACGATCACGTAGCAACCATGTACTGGTCACGTGACTGATCATGCACTGATCACGTAATTGATCCTGCACTGATCACGTGGCTCATCATGCACTGATCACGTGGCTGATCACACACGTATCACGTGACTGATCATGCACTGATCACGTGGCTATCATGCACTGATCACGTGGCTATCATGCACTGATCACGTGGCTGATCATGCACTGATCACGTGGCTATCATGCACTGATCACGTGGCTGATCATGCACTGATCACGTAATTGATCATGCACTGATCATGTGGCTGATCATGCACTGATCACGTGGCTGATCATGCACTGATCACGTGACTGATCATGCACTGATCACGTGACTGATCATGCACTGATCACGTGGCTATCATGCACTGCTCACGTGGCTGAACATGCCATGGTCACGCAGCTACCATGTACTGGTCACATGACTGATCATGCACTGATCACGTGACTGATCATGCAGTGATCACGTGGCTATCATGAACTACTCACGTGGCTGATCATGCAATGATCATGTAGCTACCATGTACAGGTCACATGAATGATCATACACCCATCAGGTGACTGATCATGCACTGATCACGTGGCTATCATGCACTGATCACGAGACTGATCATGCACTGTTCACGTCTATATCATGCACTGATTACATGACTGCCCGTGCACTGATCACGTGGATGATCATACACTAATCTTGTGACAGATCATGCACTGATCACGTGGCTGATCATGCACTGATACCGTGACTGAGCATGGACAGATCACATGACTATCATGTAGTGATCACGTGACTTAATGGCGCTGATCATGTGACTGATCATGCGCTGATCATGTTTGCTATCAAACACTGATCATGTGCCTCTGGAGGCAATAAACAAAGAGCTGAGTAGGCACGAATCAAACAGTCAGCAGGCAATAATCATGGAACTCAGGTGTGAGGAATCATGCTGCTCAGCTGGCAATAATCAAGCAGCTGAGCAGGCAGGAATCGTGCAGCTCAGCTGGCAATTGTCAAGCAGATGAGCAGACAGTAATCACGCAGCTCAGCAGGCCCAGATCACGTGACTGAGCATGCACTGTTCACGTGGCTGATCATACACTGATCACGTGATGATCATGCACTGATCACTTGGATATCATGCACTGATCACGTGGCTGATCATACACTGTTCACGTGTCTGACCATGCACTGATCACGTGGCTGATCATACACTGCTCACGTAACTGATCATGCACTGATCACGTGGCTATCATGCACTGATCACGTGGCTGAACATGCACTGTTCACGTGGCTGATCACACACCTGTCACGTGACATATCATGCACTGATCACGTGGCACTCATGCACTGATCACGTGGCTGATCATACTCTGCTCACGTAACTCATGCACACATCACGTGGCTATCATGCACTGCTCACGTGGCTCGTCATGGAATGATCACGTAGCAACCATATACTGGTCACGTGACTGATCATGCAAAGATCACGTAAATGATCATGCACTGTTCACGTGACTGATCATGTACTGATCACGTGACTGATCATGCACTGACCACGTGGCTATCATGCTCTGCTCACGTGGCTGATCATGCAACGATCACGTAGCAACCATGTACTGGTCACGTGACTGATCATGCACTGATCACGTAATTGATCCTGCACTGATCACGTGGCTCATCATGCACTGATCACGTGGCTGATCACACATGTATCACGTGACTGATCATGCACTGATCCCGTGGCTCTCATGCACTGATCACGTGGCTGTCATGCACTGATCACGTGGATATCATGCACTGATCACGTGGCTGATCACACACGTATCACATGACTGATCATGCACTGATCACGTGGCTATCATGCACTGATCACGTGGCTATCATGCACTGATCACGTGGCTGATCAGGCAATGATCACGTAGCTACCATGTACTGGTCACGTGACTGATCATGCACTGATCACGTAATTGATCATGCACTGATCACGTGGCTGATCATGCACTGATCACGTGGCTGATCATACACTGATCACATAACTGATCATGCACTGATCACGTGACTGATCATGCACTGATCACGTGGCTATCATGCACTGATCACTTGGCTGACATGCACTGATCACGTGCCTGGTCATGCACTGATCACGTGGCTGATCATGCACTGATCACGTGACTGATCATGCACTGAGCTCGTGTCTGATCATGCACTGATCACGTGGCTATCATGCACTGATCACGTGGCTGATCATGCCATGATCACGCAGCTACCATGTACTGGTCACATGACTGATCATGCACTGATCACGTGACTGATCATGCAGTGATCACGTGGCTATCATGAACTACTCACGTGGCTGATCATGCAATGATCATGTAGCTACCATGTACAGGTCACGTGAATGATCATACACCCATCAGGTGACTGATCATGCACTGATCACGTGGCTATCATGCACTGATCACGAGACTGATCATGCACTGTTCACGTCTATATCATGCACTGATCACATGACTGCCCATGCACTGATCACGTGGATGATCATACACTAATCTTGTGACAGATCATGCACTGATCACGTGGCTGATCATGCACTGATACCGTGACTGAGCATGGACTGATCACATGACTATCATGTAGTGATCACGTGACTTAATGGCGCTGATCATGTGACTGATCATGCGCTGATCATGTTTGCTATCATACACTGATCATGTGCCTCTGGAGGCAATAAACAAAGAGCTGAGTAGGCACGAATCAAACAGTCAGCAGGCAATAATCATGGAACTCAGGTGTGAGGAATCATGCTGCTCAGCTGGCAATAATCAAGCAGCTGAGCAGGCAGGAATTACGCAGCACAGCTGGCAATTGTCAAGCAGATGACAGGCAGGAATCGTGCAGCTCAGCTGGCAATTGTCAAGCAGATGAGCAGACAGTAATCACGCAGCTCAGCAGGCCCTGATCACGTGACTGAGCATGCACTGTTCACGTGGCTGATCATACACTGATCACGTGATGATCATGCACTGATCACGTGGATATCATGCACTGATCACGTGGCTGATCATACACTGATCACGTGTCTGACCATGCACTGATCACGTGGCTGATCATACATGTCAGCTATCATGCACTGATCACGTGACTGATCATGCACTGATCACGTGACTGATCATGCACTGATCACGTGGCTATCATGCACTGATCACGTGACTGATCATGCACTGATCACGTCTATATCATGCACTGATCACGTGACTGATCATGCACTGATCACGTGGCTGATCATGCACTGATCACGTGGCTGATCACACACTGTCACGTGACTATCATGCACTGATCACGTGGCACTCATGCACTGATCACGTGGCTGATCATACACTGATCACGTAACTCATGCACACATCACGTGGCTATCATGCACTGATCACGTGGCTGTCATGCATGATCACGTAGCAACCATATACTGGTCACGTGACTGATCATGCACTGATCACGTAAATGATCATGCACTGTTCACGTGACTGATCATGCACTGATCACGTGACTGATCATGCACTGATCACGTGGCTATCATGCACTGATCACGTGGCTGATCATGCACGATCACGTAGCAACCATGTACTGGTCACGTGACTGATCATGCACTGATCACGTAATTGATCATGCACTGATCACGTGGCTCATCATGCACTGATCACGTGGCTGATCACACATGTATCACGTGACTGATCATGCACTGATCACGTGGCTCTCATGCACTGATCACGTGGCTGTCATGCACTGATCACGTGGATATCATGCACTGATCACGTGGCTGATCACACGTATCACATGACTGATCATGCACTGATCACGTGGCTATCATGCACTGATCACGTGGCTATCATGCACTGATCACGTGGCTGATCATGCACTGATCACGTAGCTATCATGCACTGATCACGTGACTGATCATGCACTGATCACGTAATTGATCATGCACTGATCACGTGGCTGATCATGCACTGATCACGTGGCTGATCATGCACTGATCACGTGACTGATCATGCACTGATCACGTGACTGATCATGCACTGATCACGTGGCTATCATGCACTGATCACGTGGCTGATCATGCCATGATCACGCAGCTACCATGTACTGGTCACATGACTGATCATGCACTGATCACGTGACTGATCATGCACTGATCACGTGGCTATCATGCACTACTCACGTGGCTGATCATGCAATGATCATGTAGCTACCATGTACAGGTCACGTGAATGATCATACACCCATCAGGTGACTGATCATGCACTGATCACGTGGCTATCATGCACTGATCACGAGACTGATCATGCACTGATCACGTCTATATCATGCACTGATCACATGACTGCCCATGCACTGATCACGTGGATGATCATACACTAATCTTGTGACAGATCATGCACTGATCACGTGGCTGATCATGCACTGATACCGTGACTGAGCATGGACTGATCACATGACTATCATGTAGTGATCACGTGACTTAATGGCGCTGATCATGTGACTGATCATGCGCTGATCATGTTTGCTATCATACACTGATCATGTGCCTCTGGAGGCAATAAACAAAGAGCTGAGTAGGCACGAATCAAACAGTCAGCAGGCAATAATCATGGAACTCAGGTGTGAGGAATCATGCTGCTCAGCTGGCAATAATCAAGCAGCTGAGCAGGCAGGAATCGTGCAGCTCAGCTGGCAATTGTCAAGCAGATGAGCAGACAGTAATCACGCAGCTCAGCAGGCCCAGATCACGTGACTGAGCATGCACTGTTCACGTGGCTGATCATACACTGATCACGTGATGATCATGCACTGATCACTTGGATATCATGCACTGATCACGTGGCTGATCATACACTGTTCACGTGTCTGACCATGCACTGATCACGTGGCTGATCATACACTGCTCACGTAACTGATCATGCACTGATCACGTGGCTATCATGCACTGATCACGTGGCTGAACATGCACTGTTCACGTGGCTGATCACACACCTGTCACGTGACATATCATGCACTGATCACGTGGCACTCATGCACTGATCACGTGGCTGATCATACTCTGCTCACGTAACTCATGCACACATCACGTGGCTATCATGCACTGCTCACGTGGCTCGTCATGGAATGATCACGTAGCAACCATATACTGGTCACGTGACTGATCATGCAAAGATCACGTAAATGATCATGCACTGTTCACGTGACTGATCATGTACTGATCACGTGACTGATCATGCACTGATCACGTGGCTATCATGCTCTGCTCACGTGGCTGATCATGCAACGATCACGTAGCAACCATGTACTGGTCACGTGACTGATCATGCACTGATCACGTAATTGATCCTGCACTGATCACGTGGCTCATCATGCACTGATCACGTGGCTGATCACACATGTATCACGTGACTGATCATGCACTGATCCCGTGGCTCTCATGCACTGATCACGTGGCTGTCATGCACTGATCACGTGGATATCATGCACTGATCACGTGGCTGATCACACACGTATCACATGACTGATCATGCACTGATCACGTGGCTATCATGCACTGATCACGTGGCTATCATGCACTGATCACGTGGCTGATCATGCAATGATCACGTAGCTACCATGTACTGATCACGTGACTGATCATGCACTGATCACGTAATTGATCATGCACTGATCATGTGGCTGATCATGCACTGATCACGTGGCTGATCATACACTGATCACATAACTGATCATGCACTGATCACGTGACTGATCATGCACTGATCACGTGGCTATCATGCACTGATCACTTGGCTGACATACACTGATCACGTGCCTGGTCATGCACTGATCACGTGGCTGATCATGCACTGATCACGTGACTGATCATGCACTGATCTCGTGTCTGATCATGCACTGATCACGTGGCTATCATGCACTGCTCACGTGGCTGATCATGCCATGATCACGCAGCTACCATGTACTGGTCACATGACTGATCATGCACTGATCACGTGACTGATCATGCACTGATCACGTGGCTATCATGCACTACTCACGTGGCTGATCATGCAATGATCATGTAGCTACCATGTACAGGTCACGTGAATGATCATACACCCATCAGGTGACTGATCATGCACTGATCACGTGGCTATCATGCACTGATCACGAGACTGATCATGCACTGATCACGTCTATATCATGCACTGATCACATGACTGCCCATGCACTGATCACGTGGATGATCATACACTAATCTTGTGACAGATCATGCACTGATCACGTGGCTGATCATGCACTGATACCGTGACTGAGCATGGACTGATCACATGACTATCATGTAGTGATCACGTGACTTAATGGCGCTGATCATGTGACTGATCATGCGCTGATCATGTTTGCTATCATACACTGATCATGTGCCTCTGGAGGCAATAAACAAAGAGCTGAGTAGGCACGAATCAAACAGTCAGCAGGCAATAATCATGGAACTCAGGTGTGAGGAATCATGCTGCTCAGCTGGCAATAATCAAGCAGCTGAGCAGGCAGGAATTACGCAGCACAGCTGGCAATTGTCAAGCAGATGACAGGCAGGAATCGTGCAGCTCAGCTGGCAATTGTCAAGCAGATGAGCAGACAGTAATCACGCAGCTCAGCAGGCCCAGATCACGTGACTGAGCATGCACTGTTCACGTGGCTGATCATACACTGATCACGTGATGATCATGCACTGATCACTTGGATATCATGCACTGATCACGTGGCTGATCATACACTGTTCACGTGTCTGACCATGCACTGATCACGTGGCTGATCATACACTGTAGCTATCATGCACTGATCACGTGGCTGATCATGCACTGATCACGTGACTGATCATGCACTGATCACGTGGCTGATCATGCACTGATCACGTGACTGATCATGCACTGATCACGTATATCATGCACTGATCACGTGACTGATCATGCACTGATCACGTGGCTGATCATGCACTGATCACGTGGCTGATCACACACTGTCACGTGACTATCATGCACTGATCACGTGGCACTCATGCACTGATCACGTGGCTGATCATACTCTGATCACGTAACTCATGCACTGATCACGTGGCTATCATGCACTGATCACGTGGCTGTCATGGATGATCACGTAGCAACCATATACTGGTCACGTGACTGATCATGCACTGATCACGTAAATGATCATGCACTGATCACGTGACTGATCATGCACTGATCACGTGACTGATCATGCACTGATCACGTGGCTATCATGCACTGATCACGTGGCTGATCATGCAACGATCACGTAGCAACCATGTACTGGTCACGTGACTGATCATGCACTGATCACGTAATTGATCATGCACTGATCACGTGGCTGATCATGCACTGATCACGTGGCTGATCACACATGTATCACGTGACTGATCATGCACTGATCACGTGGCTCTCATGCACTGATCACGTGGCTGTCATGCACTGATCACGTGGATATCATGCACTGATCACGTGGCTGATCACACACTGTATCACATGACTGATCATGCACTGATCACGTGGCTGATCATGCACTGATCACGTGGCTATCATGCACTGATCACGTGGCTGATCATGCAATGATCACGTACTACCATGCACTGATCACGTGACTGATCATGCACTGATCACGTAATTGATCATGCACTGATCATGTGGCTGATCATGCACTGATCACGTGGCTGATCATGCACTGATCACGTGACTGATCATGCACTGATCACGTGTCTGATCATGCACTGATCACGTGGCTATCATGCACTGCTCACGTGGCTGATCATGCCATGATCACGCAGCTACCATGTACTGGTCACATGACTGATCATGCACTGATCACGTGACTGATCATGCAGTGATCACGTGGCTATCATGAACTACTCACGTGGCTGATCATGCAATGATCATGTAGCTACCATGTACAGGTCACGTGAATGATCATACACCCATCAGGTGACTGATCATGCACTGATCACGTGGCTATCATGCACTGATCACGAGACTGATCATGCACTGTTCACGTCTATATCATGCACTGATCACATGACTGCCCATGCACTGATCACGTGGATGATCATACACTAATCTTGTGACAGATCATGCACTGATCACGTGGCTGATCATGCACTGATACCGTGACTGAGCATGGACTGATCACATGACTATCATGTAGTGATCACGTGACTTAATGGCGCTGATCATGTGACTGATCATGCGCTGATCATGTTTGCTATCATACACTGATCATGTGCCTCTGGAGGCAATAAACAAAGAGCTGAGTAGGCACGAATCAAACAGTCAGCAGGCAATAATCATGGAACTCAGGTGTGAGGAATCATGCTGCTCAGCTGGCAATCATCAAGCAGCTGAGCAGGCAGGAATCGTGCAGCTCAGCTGGCAATTGTCAAGCAGATGAGCAGACAGTAATCACGCAGCTCAGCAGGCCCAGATCACGTGACTGAGCATGCACTGTTCACGTGGCTGATCATACACTGATCACGTGATGATCATGCACTGATCACTTGGATATCATGCACTGATCACGTGGCTGATCATACACTGTTCACGTGTCTGACCATGCACTGATCACGTGGCTGATCATACACTGCTCACGTAACTGATCATGCACTGATCACGTGGCTATCATGCACTGATCACGTGGCTGAACATGCACTGTTCACGTGGCTGATCACACAACTGTCACGTGACATATCATGCACTGATCACGTGGCACTCATGCACTGATCACGTGGCTGATCATACTCTGCTCACGTAACTCATGCACACATCACGTGGCTATCATGCACTGCTCACGTGGCTCGTCATGGAATGATCACGTAGCAACCATATACTGGTCACGTGACTGATCATGATCACGTAAATGATCATGCACTGTTCACGTGACTGATCATGTACTGATCACGTGACTGATCATGCACTGACCACGTGGCTATCATGCTCTGCTCACGTGGCTGATCATGCAACGATCACGTAGCAACCATGTACTGGTCACGTGACTGATCATGCACTGATCACGTAATTGATCATGCACTGATCACGTGGCTCATCATGCACTGTTCACGTGGCTGATCACACATGTATCACGTGACTGATCATGCACTGATCCCGTGGCTCATGCACTGATCACGTGGCTGTCATGCACTGATCACGTGGATATCATGCACTGATCACGTGGCTGATCACACACGTATCACATGACTGATCATGCACTGATCACGTGGCTATCATGCACTGATCACGTGGCTATCATGCACTGATCACGTGGCTGATCAGGCAATGATCACGTAGCTACCATGTACTGGTCACGACTGATCATGCACTGATCACGTAATTGATCATGCACTGATCATGTGGCTGATCATGCACTGATCACGTGGCTGATCATACACTGATCACATAACTGATCATGCACTGATCACGTGACTGATCATGCACTGATCACGTGGCTATCATGCACTGATCACTTGGCTGGACATACACTGATCACGTGCCTGGTCATGCACTGATCACGTGGCTGATCATGCACTGATCACGTGACTGATCATGCACTGATCTCGTGTCTGATCATGCACTGATCACGTGGCTCATGCACTGCACTGCTCACTGATCATGGCTGATCATGCCATGATCACGCAGCTACCATGTACTGGTCACATGACTGATCATGCACTGATCACGTGACTGATCATGCAGTGATCACGTGGCTATCATGCACTACTCACGTGGCTGATCATGCAATGATCATGTAGCTACCATGTACAGGTCACGTGAATGATCATACACCCATCAGGTGACTGATCATGCACTGATCACGTGGCTATCATGCACTGATCACGAGACTGATCATGCACTGTTCACGTCTATATCATGCACTGATCACATGACTGCCCATGCACTGATCACGTGGATGATCATACACTAATCTTGTGACAGATCATGCACTGATCACGTGGCTGATCATGCACTGATACCGTGACTGAGCATGGACTGATCACATGACTATCATGTAGTGATCACGTGACTTAATGGCGCTGATCATGTGACTGATCATGCGCTGATCATGTTTGCTATCATACACTGATCATGTGCCTCTGGAGGCAATAAACAAAGAGCTGAGTAGGCACGAATCAAACAGTCAGCAGGCAATAATCATGGAACTCAGGTGTGAGGAATCATGCTGCTCAGCTGGCAATAATCAAGCAGCTGAGCAGGCAGGAATTACGCAGCACAGCTGGCAATTGTCAAGCAGATGACAGGCAGGAATCGTGCAGCTCAGCTGGCAATTGTCAAGCAGATGAGCAGACAGTAATCACGCAGCTCAGCAGGCCCAGATCACGTGACTGAGCATGCACTGTTCACGTGGCTGATCATACACTGATCACGTGATGATCATGCACTGATCACTTGGATATCATGCACTGATCACGTGGCTGATCATACACTGTTCACGTGTCTGACCATGCACTGATCACGTGGCTGATCATGCACTGTCACGCTGATCATGCACTGATCACGTGGCTATCATGCACTGATCACGTGCTGATCATGCACTGCACTGATCACGTGGCACTGATCACACACACTGTCACGTGACATATCATGCACTGATCACGTGGCACTCATGCACTGATCACGTGGCTGATCATACTCACGTGATCATGCACACATCACGTGGCTATCATGCACTGATCACGTGGCTGATCATGCACTGATCACGTAGCAACCATATACTGGTCACGTGACTGATCATGCAAAGATCACGAATGATCATGCACTGTTCACGTGACTGATCATGTACTGATCACGTGACTGATCATGCACTGATCACGTGGCTATCATGCACTGCTCACGTGGCTGATCATGCAACGATCACGTAGCAACCATGTACTGGTCACGTGACTGATCATGCACTGATCACGTAATTGATCATGCACTGATCACGTGGCTATCATGCACTGATCACGTGGCTGATCACACATGATCACGTGACTGATCATGCACTGATCACGTGGCTCTCATGCACTGATCACGTGGCTGTCATGCACTGATCACGTGGATATCATGCACTGATCACGTGGCTGATCACACATGATCACATGACGCTGATCATGCACTGATCACGTGGCTATCATGCACTGATCACGTGGCTATCATGCACTGATCAACTGATCATGCACTGATCACGTGGCTCATGCACTGATCACGTGACTGATCATGCACTGATTGCGTGGCTGATCATGCACTGATCACGTGGCTGATCATGCACTGATCACGTGACTGATCATGCACTGATCACGTGACTGATCATGCACTGATCACGTGGCTATCATGCACTGCTCACGTGGCTGATCATGCCATGATCACGCAGCTACCATGTACTGGTCACATGACTGATCATGCACTGATCACGTGACTGATCATGCAGTGATCACGTGGCTATCATGAACTACTCACGTGGCTGATCATGCAATGATCATGTAGCTACCATGTACAGGTCACGTGAATGATCATACACCCATCAGGTGACTGATCATGCACTGATCACGTGGCTATCATGCACTGATCACGAGACTGATCATGCACTGTTCACGCCTATATCATGCACTGATCACATGACTGCCCGTGCACTGATCACGTGGATGATCATACACTAATCTTGTGACAGATCATGCACTGATCACGTGGCTGATCATGCACTGATACCGTGACTGAGCATGGACTGATCACATGACTATCATGTAGTGATCACGTGACTTAATGGCACTGATCATGTGACTGATCATGCGCTGATCATGTTTGCTATCATACACTGATCATGTGCATCTCGAGGCAATGAACAAAGAGCTGAGTAGGCACGAATCAAACAGTCAGCAGGCAATAATCATGGAACTCAGGTGTGAGGAATCATGCTGCTCAGCTGGCAATAATCAAGCAGCTGCTGAGGCAGGAATCGTGCAGCTCAGCTGGCAATTGTCAAGCAGATGAGCAGACAGTAATCACGCAGCTCAGCAGGCCCAGATCACGTGACTGAGCATGCACTGTTCACGTGGCTGATCATACACTGATCACGTGATGATCATGCACTGATCACTTGGATATCATGCACTGATCACGTGGCTGATCATACACTGTTCACGGTTCTGACCATGCACTGATCACGTGGCTGATCATACACTGCTCACGTAACTGATCATGCACTGATCACGTGGCTATCATGCACTGATCACGTGGCTGAACATGCACTGTTCACGTGGCTGATCACACACCTGTCACGTGACATATCATGCACTGATCACGTGGCACTCATGCACTGATCACGTGGCTGATCATACTCTGCTCACGTAACTCATGCACACATCACGTGGCTATCATGCACTGCTCACGTGGCTCGTCATGGAATGATCACGTAGCAACCATATACTGGTAACGTGACTGATCATGCAAAGATCACGTAAATGATCATGCACTGTTCACGTGACTGATCATGTACTGATCACGTGACTGATCATGCACTGACCACGTGGCTATCATGTCTGCTCACGTGGCTGATCATGCAACGATCACGTAGCAACCATGTACTGGTCACGCGACTGATCATGCACTGATCACGTAATTGATCCTGCACTGATCACGTGGCTCATCATGCACTGATCACGTGGCTGATCACACATGTATCACGTGACTGATCATGCACTGATCCCGTGGCTCATGCACTGATCACGTGGCTGTCATGCACTGATCACGTGGATATCATGCACTGATCACGTGGCTGATCACACACGTATCACATGACTGATCATGCACTGATCACGTGGCTATCATGCACTGATCACGTGGCTATCATGCACTGATCACGTGGCTGATCAGGCAATGATCACGAGCTACCATGTACTGTCACGAACTGATCATACTGATCTCGTAACTGATCATGCACTGATCACGTGGCTGATCATGCACTGATCACGTGCTGACATACACTGATCACATAACTGATCATGCACTGATCACGTGACTGATCATGCACTGATCACGTGGCTATCATGCACTCATCGTCATGCTGGTCACACTACACTGATCACGTGGCTGATCATGCACTGATCACGTGGTGATCATGCACTGATCGATCGCACTGATCACTGATCATGCACTGATCTCGTGTCTGATCATGCACTGATCACGTGGCTATCATGCACTGCTCACGTGGCTGATCATGCCATGATCACGCAGCTACCATGTACTGGTCACATGACTGATCATGCACTGATCACGTGATCGATCATGCACTGATCACGTGGCTATCATGAACTACTCACGTGGCTGATCATGCAATGATCATGTAGCAACCATGTACAGGTCACGTGAATGATCATACACCCATCAGGTGACTGATCATGCACTGATCACGTGGCTATCATGCACTGATCACGGACTGATCATGCACTGTTCATATATCATGCACTGATCACATGACTGCCCGCACTGATCACGTGGATGATCATACACTAATCTTGTGACAGATCATGCACTGATCACGTGGCTGATCATGCACTGATACCGTGACTGAGCATGGACTGATCACATGACTATCATGCAGTGATCACGTGACTTAATGGCGCTGATCATGTGACTGATCATGCACTGATCATGTTTGCTATCATACACTGATCATGTGCCTCTGGAGGCAACAAAGAGCTGAGTAGGCACGAATCAAACAGTCAGCAGGCAATAATCATGGAACTCAGGTGAGGAATCATGCTCAGCTGGCAATAATCAAGCAGCTGAGCAGGCAGGAATTACGCAGCACAGCTGGCAATTGTCAAGCAGATGACAGGCAGGAATCGTGCAGCTCAGCTGGCAATTGTCAAGCAGATGAGCAGACAGTAATCACGCAGCTCAGCAGGCCCAGATCACGTGACTGAGCATGCACTGTTCACGTGGCTGATTCACTGATCACGTGATGATCATGCACTGATCACTTGATATCATGCACTGATCACGTGGCTGATCATACACTGTTCACGTGTCTGACCATGCACTGATCACGGCTGATCATGCACTGCTCACGTAACTGATCATGCACTGATCACGTGGCCATCATGCACTGATCACGTGGCTGAACATGCACTGTCACGTGGCTGATCACACACCTGCACGTGACATATCATGCACTGATCACGTGGCACTCATGCACTGATCACGCTGATCATACTCTGCTCACGTGAATCATGCACATCACGTGGCTATCATGCACTGCTCACGTGGCTCATGCAATGATCACGTAGCAACATATACTGGTAACGTGACTGATCATGCAAAGATCACGAATGATCATGCACTGTTCACGTGACTGATCATGTACTGATCACGTGACTGATCATGCACTGATCACGTGGCTATCATGCACTGCTCACGTGGCTGATCATGCAACGATCACGTAGCAACCATGTACTGGTCACGTGACTGATCATGCACTGATCACGTAATTGATCCTGCACTGATCACGTGGCTTATCATGCACTGATCACGGCTGATCACATGATCACGTGACTGATCATGCACTGATCACGTGGCTATCATGCACTGATCACGTGGCCATGCACTGATCACGTGATATCATGCACTGATCACGTGGCTGATCACACACGATCACGTGACTGATCATGCACTGATCACGTGCTATCATGCACTGATCACGTGGCTATCATGCACTGATCACGTGGCTGATCATGCACTGATCACGAGCTACCATGCATCACGTGACTGATCATGCACTGATCACGTGACTGATCATGCACACGTGGCTGATCATGCACTGATCACGTGGCTGATCATGCACTGATCACGTGACTGATCATGCACTGATCACGTGACTGATCATGCACTGATCACGTGGCTATCATGCACTGATCACGTGGCTGATCATGCACTGATCACGCAACTGATCATGCACTGATCACGTGGCTGATCATGCACTGATCACGTGACTGATCATGCACTGATCACGTGGCTGATCATGCACTGATACCATGACTGATCATGCACTGATCACATAACTATCATGCACTGATCACGTGACTTAATGGCGCTGATCACGTGACTGATCATGCACTGATCACGTTTGCTATCATACACTGATCATGTGCCTCTGGAGGCAATAAACAAAGAGCTGAGTAGGCACGAATCAAACAGTCAGCAGGCAATAATCATGGAACTCAGCTGTGAGGAATCATGCTGCTCAGCTGGCAATAATCAAGCAGCTGAGCAGGCAGGAATTACGCAGCACAGCTGGCAATTGTCAAGCAGATGACAGGCAGGAATCGTGCAGCTCAGCTGGCAATTGTCAAGCAGATGAGCAGACAGTAATCACGCAGCTCAGCATGCCCTGATCACGTGACTGATCATGCACTGATCACGTGGCTGATCATACACTGATCACGCGATGATCATGCACTGATCACTTGGATATCTTGCACTGATCACGTGGCTGATCATACACTGTTCACGTGTCTGACCATGCACTGATCACGTGGCTGATCATACATCACGTAACTGATCATGCACTGATCACGTGGCTATCATGCACTGATCACGTGGCTGATCATGCACTGATCACGTGGCTGATCACACCTGTCACGTGGCATATCATGCACTGATCACGGCACTCATGCACTGATCACGTGGCTGATCATGCTCTGCTCACGAATCATGCACACATCACGTGGCTATCATGCACTGCTCACGGCTGGTCATGCAATGATCACGTAGCTACCATATACTGGTCACGTGACTGATCATGCACTGATCACGAATGATCATGCACTGATCACGTGGCTGATCATGCACTGATCACGTGACTGATCATGCACTGATCACGTGGCTATCATGCTCTGCTCACGTGGCTGATCATGCAACGATCACGTAGCAACCATGTACTGGTCACGTGACTGATCATGCACTGATCACGTAATTGATCCTGCACTGATCACGTGGCTCATCATGCACTGATCACGTGGCTGATCACACATGTTTCACGTGACTGATCATGCACTGATCACGTGGCTATCATGCACTGATCACGTGGTCATGCACTGATCACGTGGATATCATGCACTGATCACGTGGCTGATCACACACGATCACATGACTGATCATGCACTGATCACGTGGCTATCATGCACTGATCACGTGGCTATCATGCACTGATCACGTGGCATCATGCACTGATCACGTAGCTACCATGTACTGGCACGTGACTGATCATGCACTGATCACGTGACTGATCATGCACTGATCATGGTTGATCATGCACTGATCACGTGGCTGATCATGCACTGATCACATGACTGATCATGCACTGATCACGTGACTGATCATGCACTGATCACGTGGCTATCATGCACTGATCACACTGGATCATGCACTGATCACGTGCTGATCATGCACTGATCACGTGGCTGATCATGCACTGATCACGTGACTGATCATGCACTGATCACGTGACTGATCATGCACTGATCACGTGGCTATCATGCACTGATCACGTGGCTGATCATGCCATGATCACGCAGCTAACATGTACTGGTCACATGACTGATCATGCACTGATCACGTGACTGATCATGCAGTGATCACGTGGCTATCATGCACTACTCACGTGGCTGATCATGCAATGATCATGTAGCTACCATGTACAGGTCACGTGAATGATCATACACCCATCAGGTGACTGATCATGCACTGATCACGTGGCTATCATGCACTGATCACGAGACTGATCATGCACTGATCACGCTATATCATGCACTGATCACATGACTGCCCATGCACTGATCACGTGGATGATCATACACTAATCAACTGACAGATCATGCACTGATCACGTGGCTGATCATGCACTGATACCGTGACTGAGCATGGACTGATCACATGACTATCATGTAGTGATCACGTGACTTAATGGCACTGATCATGTGACTGATCATGCGCTGATCATGTTTGCTATCAGACACTGATCATGTGCCTTTGGAGGCAATAAACAAAGAGCTGAGTAGGCACGAATCAAACAGTCAGCAGGCAATAATCATGGAACTCAGGTGTGAGGAATCATGCTGCTCAGCTGGCAATAATCAAGCAGCTGAGCAGGCAGGAATTAGGCAGCACAGCTGGCAATTGTCAAGCAGATGACAGGCAGGAATCGTGCAGCTCAGGTGGCAATTGTCAAGCAGATGAGCAGACAGTAATCACGCAGCTCAGCAGGCCCAGATTACGTGACTGAGCATGCACTGTTCACGTGGCTGATCATACACTGATCACGTGATGATCATGCACTGATCACTTGGATATCATGCACTGATCACGTGGCTGATCATACACTGTTCACGTGTCTGACCATGCACTGATCACGTGGCTGATCATGCACTGCTCACGTAACTGATCATGCACTGATCACGTGGCTATCATGCACTGATCACGTGGCTGAACATGCACTGTTCACGTGGCTGATCACACACCTGTCACGCGACATATCATGCACTGATCACGTGGCACTCATGCACTGATCACGTGGCTGATCATACTCTGCTCACGAATCATGCACACATCACGTGGCTATCATGCACTGCTCACGTGGCTCGATCATGGAATGATCACGACTACCATACTGGTCACGTGACTGATCATGCACTGATCACGTAAATGATCATGCACTGTTCACGTGACTGATCATGTACTGATCACGTGACTGATCATGCACTGATCACGTGGCTATCATGCACTGCTCACGTGGCTGATCATGCACCCATCACGTAGCAACCATGTACTGGTCACGTGACTGATCATGCACTGATCACGTAATTGATCATGCACTGATCACGTGGCTATCATGCACTGATCACGTGGCTGATCACACATGATCACGTGACTGATCATGCACTGATCACGTGGCTATCATGCACTGATCACGTGGCTGATCATGCACTGATCACGTGGATATCATGCACTGATCACGTGGCTGATCACACACGATCACATGACTGATCATGCACTGATCACGTGGCTATCATGCACTGATCACGTGGCTATCATGCACTGATCACGTGGCTGATCATGCACTGATCACGTAGCTACATGCACTGATCACGTGACTGATCATGCACTGATCACGTAACTGATCATGCACTGATCACGTGGCTGATCATGCACTGATCACGTGGCTGATCATGCACTGATCACGTGACTGATCATGCACTGATCACGTGACTGATCATGCACTGATCACGTGGCTATCATGCACTGATCACGTGGCTGATCATGCACTGATCACGTGCCTGATCATGCACTGATCACGTGGCTGATCATGCACTGATCACGTGACTGATCATGCACTGATCACGTGCTGATCATGCACTGACACGTGACTGATCATGCACTGATCACGTGGCTATCATGCACTGTCACGTACTGATCATGCATGATCACGCGCCATGTATCATCACATGACTGATCATGCACTGATCACGGGACTGATCATGCACTGATCACGTGGCTATCATGCACTGATCACGTGGCTGATCATGCACTGATCATGTAGCTATCATGTACTGATCACGTGACTGATCATGCACTGATCACGTGACTGATCATGCACTGATCACGTGGCTATCATGCACTGATCACGTGACTGATCATGCACTGATCATGGCTATCATGCACATGATCGCATGCACTGATCACGATGATCATGCACTGATCACGTGACTGATCATGCACTGATCACGTGGCTGATCATGCACTGATCACGTGACTGATCATGCACTGATCACGTGACTGATCATGCACTGATCACGTGGCTGATCATGCACTGATCACGTGGCTATCATGCACTGATCACGTGACTGATCATGCACTGATCACGTGGCTGATCATGCACTGATCACGTGACTGATCATGCACTGATCACGTGGCTGATCATGCACTGATACCGTGACTGAGCATGGACTGATCACATGACTATCATGTAGTGATCACGTGACTTAATGGCGCTGATCATGTGACTGATCATGCGCTGATCATGTTTGCTATCATACACTGATCATGTGCCTCTGGAGGCAATAAACAAAGAGCTGAGTAGGCACATCAAACAGTCAGCAGGCATAATCATGGAACTCAGGTGTGAGGAATCATGCTGCTCAGCTGGTAATCAAGCAGCTGAGCAGGCAGGAATTACGCAGCACAGCTGGCAATTGTCAAGCAGATGACAGGCAGGAATCGTGCAGCTCAGCTGGCAATTGTCAAGCAGATGAGCAGACAGTAATCACGCAGCTCAGCAGGCCCATATCACGTGACTGAGCATGCACTGTTCACGTGGCTGATCATACACTGATCACGTGATGATCATGCACTGATCACTTGGATATCATGCACTGATCACGTGGCTGATCATACACTGTTCACGTGTCTGACCATGCACTGATCACGTGGCTGATCATACACTGCTCACGTAACTGATCATGCACTGATCACGTGGCTATCATGCACTGATCACGTGGCTGATCATGCACTGATCACGTGGCTGATCACACACCTGTCACGTGACATATCATGCACTGATCACGTGGCACTCATGCACTGATCACGTGGCTGATCATACTCTGCTCACGTGAACTCATGCCACATCACGTGGCTATCATGCACTGATCACGTGGCTCATGCGGAATGATCACGTAGCAACATATACTGGTCACGTGACTGATCATGCACTGATCACGAATGATCATGCACTGTTCACGTGACTGATCATGTACTGATCACGTGACTGATCATGCACTGATCACGTGGCTATCATGCACTGCTCACGTGGCTGATCATGCAACGATCACGTAGCAACCATGTACTGGTCACGTGACTGATCATGCACTGATCACGTAATTGATCCTGCACTGATCACGTGGCTCATCATGCACTGATCACGTGGCTGATCACACATGTATCACGTGACTGATCATGCACTGATCACGTGGCTATCATGCACTGATCACGTGGCTGTCATGCACTGATCACGTGGATATCATGCACTGATCACGTGGCTGATCACACACTGATCACATGACTGATCATGCACTGATCACGTGCATCATGCACTGATCACGTGGCTATCATGCACTGATCACGTGGCTGATCATGCAATGATCACGTAGCTACCATGTACTGGTCACGTGACTGATCATGCACTGATCACGAATTGATCATGCACTGATCATGTGGCTGATCATGCACTGATCACGTGGCTGATCATGCACTGATCACATGACTGATCATGCACTGATCACGTGACTGATCATGCACTGATCACGTGGCTATCATGCACTGATCACATAACTGATCATGCACTGATCACGTGACTGATCATGCACTGATCACGTGGCTGATCATGCACTGATCACGTGGCTGATCATGCACTGATCACGTGGCTGATCATGCACTGATCACGTGGCTATCATGCACTGCTCACGTGGCTGATCATGCCATGATCACGCAGCTACCATGTACTGGTCACATGACTGATCATGCACTGATCACGTGACTGATCATGCACTGATCACGTGGCTATCATGCACTACTCACGTGGCTGATCATGCAATGATCATGTAGCTACCATGTACACGTGACTGATCATACACCCATCAGGTGACTGATCATGCACTGATCATGTGGCTATCATGCACTGATCACGTGACTGATCATGCACTGTTCACGCCTATATCATGCACTGATCACATGACTATCCATGCACTGATCACGTGGCTGATCATACACTAATCATGTGACAGATCATGCACTGATCACGTGGCTGATCATGCACTGATACCGTGACTGAGCATGGACTGATCACATGACTATCATGTAGTGATCACGTGACTTAATGGCACTGATCATGTGACTGATCATGCGCTGATCATGTTTGCTATCATACACTGATCATGTGCCTCTGGAGGCAATAAACAAAGAGCTGAGTAGGCACGAATCAAACAGTCAGCAGGCAATAATCATGGAACTCAGTGTGAGGAATCATGCTGCTCAGCTGGCAATAATCAAGCGGCTGAGCAGGCAGGAATTACGCAGCACAGCTAGCAATTGTCAAGCAGATGACAGGCAAGAATCGTGCAGCTCAGCTGGTAATTGTCAAGCAGATGAGCAGACAGTAATCACGCAGCTCATCAGGCCCAGATCACGTGACTGAGCATGCACTGTTCACGTGGCTGATCATACACTGATCACGTGATGATCATGCACTGATCACTTGGATATCATGCACTGATCACGTGCTGATCATACACTGTTCACGTGTCTGACCATGCACTGATCACGTGGCTGATCATACACTGCTCACGTAACTGATCATGCACTGATCACGTGGCTATCATGCACTGATCACGTGGCTGAACATGCACTGTTCACGTGGCTGATCACACACCTGTCACGCGACATATCATGCACTGATCACGTGGCACTCATGCACTGATCACGTGGCTGATCATACTGATCACGTAACTGCACACATCATGGCTATCATGCACTGCTCACGTGGCTGTCATGGAATGATCACGTAGCTACCATATACTGGTAACGTGACTGATCATGCAAAGATCACGAATGATCATGCACTGTTCACGTGACTGATCATGTACTGATCACGTGACTGATCATGCACTGACCACGGCTATCATGCACTGCTCACGTGGCTGATCATGCAACGATCACGAGAACCATGTATCATCACGTGACTGATCATGCACTGATCACGTAACTGATCATGCACTGATCACGTGGCTCATCATGCACTGATCACGTGGCTGATCACACATGTATCACGTGACTGATCATGCACTGATCACGTCTATCATGCACTGATCACGTGGCTGATCATGCACTGATCACGTGGATATCATGCACTGATCACGTGGCTGATCACACACGATCATGACTGATCATGCACTGATCACGTGGCTATCATGCACTGATCACGGCTATCATGCACTGATCACGGCTGATCATGCAATGATCACGAGCTACCATGTACTGGTCACGAACTGATCGCACTGATCACGCATTGATCATGCACTGATCACGTGGCTGATCATGCACTGATCACGGCTGATCATACACTGATCACGTAACTGATCATGCACTGATCACGTGGCTGATCATGCACTGATCACGTGGCTATCATGCACTGATCACTGGCTGATCATACACTGATCACGCGCCTGGTCATGCACTGATCACGTGGCTGATCATGCACTGATCACGGACTGATCATGCACTGATCACGTTGATCATGCACTGATCACGTGACTGATCATGCACTGATCACGGCTATCATGCACATGTCACGTGGCTGATCATGCCATGACGCAGCCATGTACTGGTCACATGACTGATCATGCACTGATCACGTGACTGATCATGCAGTGATCACGTGGCTATCATGCACTATCACGTGGCTGATCATGCAATGATCATGTAGCTACCATGACTGGTCACGTGAATGATCATACACTGATCAGGTGACTGATCATGCACTGATCACGCATCATGCACTGATCACGAAACTGATCATGCACTGTTCACGTCTATCATGCACCGATCACATGATATCATGCACTGATCACGTGGATGATCATGCACTGATCGTGGCTGATCATGCACTGATCACGTGGCTGATCATACACTGATCAGATAACTGATCATGCACTGATCACGTGACTGATCCTGCACTGATCATGGCTATCATGCACTGATCACGTGCTGATCATGCACTGATCACGTGACTGATCATGCACTGATCACGTGGATGATCATGCACTGACTCGTGACTGATCGCACTGATCACGTGGCTGATCATGCACTGATCACGTGACTGAGCATGGACTGATCACATGACTATCATGCACTGATCACGTGACTTAATGGCGCTGATCATGTGACTGATCATGCGCTGATCATGTTTGCTATCATACACTGATCATGTGCCTCTGGAGGCAATAAACAAAGAGCTGAGTAGGCACGAATCAAACAGTCAGCAGGCAATCATGGAACACAGTGTGAGGAATCATGCTGCTCAGCTGGCAATAATCAAGCAGCTGAGCAGGCAGGAATTACGCAGCACAGCTGGCAATTGTCAAGCAGATGACAGGCAGGAATCGTGCAGCTCAGCTGGCATTGTCAAGCAGATGAGCAGACAGTAATCACGCAGCTCAGCAGGCCCAGATCACGTGACTGAGCATGCACTGTTCACGTGGCTGATCATACACTGATCATGATGATCATGCACTGATCACTTGGATATCATGCACTGATCACGTGGCTGATCATACACTGTCTCACGTTTCTGACCATGCACTGATCACGTGGCTGATCATACACTGCTCACGAATGATCATGCACTGATCACGTGGCGATCATGCACTGATCACGTGGCTGATCATGCACTGTTCACGCTGATCACACCTGTCACGTGATGATCATGCACTGATCACGTGGCACTCATGCACTGATCACGGCTGATCATACCACGAATCATCATGCACACTCACGGCTATCATGCACTGATCACGGCTCGTCATGGAATGATCACGTAGCAACCATATACTGTAACGTGACTGATCATGCAAAGATCACGAAATGATCATGCACTGTCACGTGACTGATCATACTGATCACGTGACTGATCATGCAATGACCACGTGGCTATCATGCACTGCTCACGTGGCTGATCATGCAACGATCACGTAGCAACCATGTACTGGTCACGTGACTGATCATGCACTGATCACGTAATTGATCCTGCACTGATCACGTGGCTCATCATGCACTGATCACGTGGCTGATCACATGCACATCATGTGACTGATCATGCACTGATCACGTGGCTTTCTCATGCACTGATCACGCCATGCACTGATCACGTGGATATCATGCACTGATCAGGCTGATCACACACGATCACATGACTGATCATGCACTGATCACGTGGCATCATGCACTGATCACGTGGCTCATGCACTGATCACGTGGCCAGGCAATGATCACGTAGCTACCATGTACTGGTCACGTGACTGATCATGCACTGATCACGAATTGATCATGCACTGATCACGTGGCTGATCATGCACTGATCACGTGGCTGATCATACACTGATCACATAACTGAACATGCACTGATCACGTGACTGATCATGCACTGATCATGTACATGCACTGATCACGTGGCTGATCATACACTGATCACGTGCTGGTCATGCACTGATCACGCACTGATCATGCACTGATCACGTGACTGATCATGCACTGATCTCGTGTCTGATCATGCACTGATCACGTGGCTATCATGCACTGCACGTGGCTGATCATGCATGATCACGCAGCTACCATGCACTGGTCACATGACTGATCATGCACTGATCACGTGACTGATCATGCAGTGATCACGTGGCTATCATGCACTATCACGTGGCTGATCATGCAATGATCATGTAGCTACCATGTACAGTCACGTGAATGATCATACACCCATCAGGTGACTGATCATGCACTGATCACGTGGCTATCATGCACTGATCACGAGACTGATCATGCACTGTTCACGTCTATATCATGCACTGATCACATGACTGCCCGCATGCACTGATCACGTGGATGATCATGCACTAATCTTGTGACAGATCATGCACTGATCACGTGGCTGATCATGCACTGATACCGTGACTGAGCATGGACTGATCACATGACTATCATGTAGTGATCACGTGACTTAATGGCGTGATCATGTGACTGATCATGCGCTGATCATGTTTGCTATCATACACTGATCATGTGCCTCTGGAGGCAATAAACAGAGCTGAGTAGGCACGAATCAAACAGTCAGCAGGCAATAATCATGGAACTCAGGTGTGAGGAATCATGCTGCTCAGCTGGCAATAATCAGCAGCTGAGCAGGCAGGAATTACGCAGCACAGCTGGCAATTGTCAAGCAGATGACAGGCAGGAATCGTGCAGCTCAGCTGGCAATTGTCAAGCAGATGAGCAGACAGTAATCACGCAGCTCAGCAGGCCCAGATCACGTGACTGAGCATGCACTGTTCACGTGGCTGATCATACACTGATCACGTGATGATCATGCACTGATCACTTGGATATCATGCACTGATCACGTGGCTGATCATACACTGTTCACGTGTCTGACCATGCACTGATCACGTGGCTGATCATACACTGCTCACGTAACTGATCATGCACTGATCACGTGGCTATCATGCACTGATCACGTGGCTGAACATGCACTGTTCACGTGGCTGATCACACACCTGTCACGTGGCATATCATGCACTGATCACGTGGCACTCATGCACTGATCACGTGGCTGATCATACTCTGCTCACAACTCATGCACACATCACGTGGCTATCATGCACTGCTCACGTGGCTCGTCACGGAATGATCACGTAGCAACCATATACTGGTAACGTGACTGATCATGCAAAGATCACGTAAATGATCATGCACTGTTCACGTGACTGATCATGTACTGATCACGTGACTGATCATGCACTGATCACGTGGCTATCATGCTCTGCTCACGTGGCTGATCATGCAACTATCACGTAGCTACCATG
Organism: Bos javanicus; assembly: GCF_032452875.1. Classification (NCBI taxonomy): domain Eukaryota; kingdom Metazoa; phylum Chordata; class Mammalia; order Artiodactyla; family Bovidae; genus Bos; species Bos javanicus. The sequence goes on along the minus strand of NW_026894245.1, from coordinate 8,609 downwards.
TACTGTCACGTGACTGATCATGCACTGATCACGAATTGATCCTGCACTGATCACGTGGCTCATCATGCACTGATCACGTGGCTGATCACACATGATCACGTGACTGATCATGCACTGATCACGTGGCTCTCATGCACTGATCACGTGGCTATCATGCACTGATCACGTGGATATCATGCACTGATCACGTGGCTGATCACACACGTATCATGACTGATCATGCACTGATCACGTGCATCATGCACTGATCACGTGGCTATCATGCTCTGATCACGTGGCTTATCAGGCAATGATCACGTAGCTATCATGTACTGGTCACGTGACTGATCATGCACTGATCACGTAACTGATCATGCACTGATCATGTGGCTGATCATGCACTGATCACGTGGCTGATCATGCACTGATCACATAACTGAACATGCACTGATCACGTGACTGATCATGCACTGATCACGTGGCTGATCATGCACTGATCACGTGGCTGATCATACACCGATCACGTGCCTGATCATGCACTGATCACGTGGCTGATCATGCACTGATCACGTGACTGATCATGCACTGATCACGTGGCTGATCATGCACTGATACCGTGACTGAGCATGGACTGATCACATGACTATCATGTAGTGATCACGTGACTTAATGGCGCTGATCATGTGACTGATCATGCGCTGATCATGTTTGCTATCATACACTGATCATGTGCCTCTGGAGGCAATAAACAAAGAGCTGAGTAGGCACGAATCAAACAGTCAGCAGGCAATAATCATGGAACTCAGGTGTGAGGAATCATGCTGCTCAGCTGGCAATAATCAAGCAGCTGAACAGGCAGGAATTACGCAGCACAGCTGGCAATTGTCAAGCAGATGACAGGCAGGAATCGTGCAGCTCAGCTGGCAATTGTCAAGCAGATGAGCAGACAGTAATCACGCAGCTCAGCAGGCCCAGATCACGTGACTGAGCATGCACTGTTCACGTGGCTGATCATATACTGATCACGTGATGATCATGCACTGATCACTTGGATATCATGCACTGATCACGTGGCTGATCATACACTGTTCACGTGTCTGACCATGCACTGATCACGTGGCTGATCATACACTGCTCACGTAACTGATCATGCACTGATCACGTGGCTATCATGCACTGATCACGTGGCTGAACATGCACTGTTCACGTGGCTGATCACACACTGTCACGTGACATATCATGCACTGATCACGTGGCACTCATGCACTGATCACGTGGCTGATCATACTCTGCTCACGAATCATGCACACATCACGTGGCTATCATGCACTGCTCACGTGGCTGCATGGAATGATCACGTAGCACCATAAACTGGTAACGTGACTGATCATGCAATGATCACGTGAATGATCATGCACTGTTCACGTGACTGATCATGTACTGATCACGTGACTGATCATGCACTGACCACGTGGCTATCATGCTCTGCTCACGTGGCTGATCATGCAACGATCACGTAGCAACCATGTACTGGTCACGTGACTGATCATGCACTGATCACGTAATTGATCCTGCACTGATCACGTGGCTCATCATGCACTGATCACGTGGCTGATCATCACATGATCACGTGACTGATCATGCACTGATCCCGTGGCTATCATGCACTGATCACGTGGCTGTCATGCACTGATCACGTGGATATCATGCACTGATCACGTGGCTGATCACACACGTATCACATGACTGATCATGCACTGATCACGTGGCTATCATGCACTGATCACGTGGCTATCATGCACTGATCACGTGGCTGATCATGCAATGATCACGTAGCTACCATGTACTGGTCATGTGACTGATCATGCACTGAGCACGTAATGATCATGCACTGATCACGTGGCTGATCATGCACTGATCACGTGGCTGATCATGCACTGATCACATAACTGAACATGCACTGATCACGTGGACTGATCATGCACTGATCACGTGGCTATCATGCACTGATCACGTGGCTGAACATACACTGATCACGTGCTGGTCATGCACTGATCACGTGGCTGATCATGCACTGATCACGTGGACTGATAATGCACTGATCTCGTGGTCTGATCATGCACTGATCACGTGGCTATCATGCACTGCTCACGTGGCTGATCATGCCATGATCACGAGCTACCATGTACTGGTCACATGACTGATCATGCACTGATCACGTGACTGATCATGCACTGATCACGTGGCTATCATGCACTACTCACGTGGCTGATCATGCAATGATCAGCTACCATGTACAGGTCACGTGAATGATCATACACCCATCAGGTGACTGATCATGCACTGATCACGTGGCTATCATGCACTGATCACGTGACTGATCATGCACTGATCACGTCTATATCATGCACTGATCACATGACTGCCCTGATCATCACGTGGATGATCATACACTAATCTCGTGACAGATCATGCACTGATCACGTGGCTGATCATGCACTGATACTGTGACTGAGCATGGACTGATCACATGACTATCATGTAGTGATCACGTGACTTAATGGCACTGATCATGTGACTGATCATGCATGATCATGTTTGCTATCATACACTGATCATGTGCCTCTGGAGGCAATAAACAAAGAGCTGAGTAGGCACGAATCAAACAGTCAGCAGGCACTAATCATGGAACTCAGGTGTGAGGAATCATGCTGCTCAGCTGGCAATAATCAAGCAGCTGAACAGGCAGGAATTATGCAGCACAGCTGGCAATTGTCAAGCAGATGACAGGCAGGAATCGTGCAGCTCAGCTGGCAATTGTCAAGCAGATGAGCAGACAGTAATCACGCAGCTCAGCAGGCCCAGATCACGTGACTGAGCATGCACTGTTCACGTGGTTGATCATACACTGATCACGTGATGATCATGCACTGATCACTTGGATATCATGCACTGATCACGTGGCTGATCATACACTGTTCACGTGTCTGACCATGCACTGATCACGTGGCTGATCATGCAATGCTCACGTAACTGATCATGCACTGATCACGTGGCATCATGCACTGATCACGTGGCTGAACATGCACTGTTCACGTGGCTGATCACACACCTGTCACGTGACATCATGCACTGATCACGTGTCACTCATGCACTGATCACGTGGCTGATCATACTCTGCTCACGTAACTCATGCACATCACGTGGCTATCATGCACTGCTCACGTGGCTGATCATGGAATGATCACGTAGCAACCATATACTGGTAACGTGACTGATCATGCAAAGATCACGTAAATGATCATGCACTGATCACGCGGACTGATCATGCACTGATCACGTGACTGATCATGCACTGACCACGTGGCTATCATGCACTGCTCACGTGGCTGATCATGCACTGATCACGAGCAACCATGTACTGGTCACGTGACTGATCATGCACTGATCACGTAATTGATCATGCACTGATCACGTGGCTCATCATGCACTGATCACGTGGCTGATCACACATGATCACGGACTGATCATGCACTGATCACGTGGCTGATCATGCACTGATCACGTGGCTATCATGCACTGATCACGTGGATATCATGCACTGATCACGTGGCTGATCACACGGATCACGTGACTGATCATGCACTGATCACGTGATCATGCACTGATCACGTGGCTGATCATGCACTGATCACGTGGCTGATCATGCACTGATCACGTAGCTATCATGTACTGATCACGTGACTGATCATGCACTGATCACGTAACTGATCATGCACTGATCACGTGGCTGATCATGCACTGATCACGTGGCTGATCATGCACTGATCACATGACTGATCATGCACTGATCACGTCTGATCATGCACTGATCACGTGGCTATCATGCACTGATCACGTGGCTGATCATGCACTGATCACGTGGCTGATCATGCACTGATCACGTGGCTGATCATGCACTGATCACGTGACTGATCATGCACTGATCACGTGGCTGATCATGCACTGATCACGTGACTGATCATGCACTGATCACGTGGCTATCATGCACTGATCACGGCTGATCATGCATGATCACGCAGCTACCATGCACTGATCACGTGACTGATCATGCACTGATCACGTGACTGATCATGCACTGATCACGTGGCTGATCATGCACTGATCACGTGGCTGATCATGCACTGATCACGTGAGCTGATCATGCACTGATCACGTGAATGATCATGCACCCATCACGTGACTGATCATGCACTGATCACGTGGCTATCATGCACTGATCACGTGACTGATCATGCACTGATCACGTCTATGATCATGCACTGATCACGTGACTGATCATGCACTGATCACGTGGCTGATCATGCACTGATCACGTGACTGATCATGCACTGATCACGTGGCTGATCATGCACTGATCACGTGAATGATCATGCACCCATCACGTGACTGATCATGCACTGATCACGTGGCTGATCATGCACTGATCACGTGGCTGATCATGCACTGATCACGTGACTGATCATGCACTGATCACGTGGGATCATGCACTGATCACGTGACTGATCATGCACTGATCACGTGGCTGATCATGCACTGATACCGTGACTGAGCATGGACTGATCACATGACTATCATGTAGTGATCACGTGACTTAATGGCGCTGATCATGTGACTGATCATGCGCTGATCATGTTTGCTATCATACACTGATCATGTGCCTCTGGAGGCAATAAACAAAGAGCTGAGTAGGCACGAATCAAACAGTCAGCAGGCAATAATCATGGAACTCAGGTGAGGAATCATGCTGCTCAGCTGGCAATAATCAAGCAGCTGAGCAGGCAGGAATTACGCAGCACAGCTGGCAATTGTCAAGCAGATGACAGGCAGGAATCGTGCAGCTCAGCTGGCAATTGTCAAGCAGATGAGCAGACAGTAATCACGCAGCTCAGCAGGCCCAGATCACGTGACTGAGCATGCACTGTTCACGTGGCTGATCATACACTGATCACGTGATGATCATGCACTGATCACTTGGATATCATGCACTGATCACGTGGCTGATCATACACTGTTCACGTGTCTGACCATGCACTGATCACGTGGCTGATCATACACTGCTCACGTAACTGATCATGCACTGATCACGTGGCTATCATGCACTGATCACGTGGCTGAACATGCACTGTTCACGTGGCTGATCACACACCTGTCACGTGACATATCATGCACTGATCACGTGGCACTCATGCACTGATCACGTGGCTGATCATACTCTGCTCACGTAACTTATGCACACATCACGTGGCTATCATGCACTGCTCACGTGGCTCGTGGAATGATCATGCAACCATATACTGGTCACGTGACTGATCATGCACTGATCACGTAAATGATCATGCACTGTTCACGTGACTGATCATGTACTGATCACGTGACTGATCATGCACTGATCACGTGGCTATCATGCACTGCTCACGGGGCTGATCATGCAACGATCACGTAGCAACCATGTACTGGTCACGTGACTGATCATGCACTGATCACGTAATTGATCATGCACTGATCACGTGGCTCATCATGCACTGATCACGTGGCTGATCACACATGTATCACGTGACTGATCATGCACTGATCACGTGGCTATCATGCACTGATCACGTGGCTGTCATGCACTGATCACGTGGATATCATGCACTGATCACGTGGCTGATCACACATCACATGACTGATCATGCACTGATCACGTGGCTATCATGCACTGATCACGTGGCTATCATGCACTGATCACGTGGCTGATCATGCAATGATCACGTAGCTACCATGTACTGGTCACGTGACTGATCATGCACTGATCACGTAACTGATCATGCACTGATCACGTGGCTGATCATGCACTGATCACGTGGCTGATCATACACTGATCACAACTGATCATGCACTGATCACGTGACTGATCATGCACTGATCACGGCTATCATGCACTGATCACGTGGCTGATCATGCACTGACGTGCTGATCATGCACTGATCACGTGGCTGATCATGCACTGATCACGTGACTGATCATGCACTGATCACGTGGCTGATCATGCACTGATCACGTGGCTATCATGCACTGATCACGTGGCTGATCATGCATGATCACGAGCTACCATGTACTGGTCACATGACTGATCATGCACTGATCACGTGACTGATCATGGCATCACGTGGCTATCATGAACTACTCACGTGGCTGATCATGCAATGATCATGGCTATGTACAGGTCACGAATGATCATACACCCATCAGGTGACTGATCATGCACTGATCACGTGGCATCATGCACTGATCACGAGACTGATCATGCACTGATCACGTCTATATCATGCACTGATCAATGACTCATGCACTGATCATGGATGATCATACACTAATCTGTGACAGATCATGCACTGATCACGTGGCTGATCATGCACTGATACCGTGACTGAGCATGGACTGATCACATGACTATCATGTAGTGATCACGTGACTTAATGGCACTGATCATGTGACTGATCATGCGCTGATCATGTTTGCTATCATACACTGATCATGTGCCTCTGGAGGCAATAAACAAGAGCTGAGTAGGCACGAATCAAACAGTCAGCAGGCATAATCATGGAACTCAGGTGTGAGGAATCATGTTGCTCAGCTGGCAATAATCAAGCAGCTGAACAGGCAGGAATTACGCAGCACAGCTGGCAATTGCAACAGATGACAGGCAGGAATCGGTGCTCAGCTGGCAATTGTCACAGATGAGCAGACAGTAATCACGCAGCTCAGCAGGCCCAGATCACGTGACTGAGCATGCACTGTTCACGTGGCTGATCATGCACTGATCACGTGATGATCATGCACTGATCACTTGGATATCATGCACTGATCACGTGGCTGATCATACACTGTTCACGTTCGACCATGCACTGATCACGTGGCTGATCATGCACTGATCACGTAACTGATCATGCACTGATCACGTGGCTATCATGCACTGATCACGTGGCTGATCATGCACTGATCACGTGGCTTGATCACACACTGTCACGTGACATCATGCATGAACATCACGCACATGCACTGATCACGTGGCTGATCATACACTGCTCACGTAACTCATGCACACATCATGGCTATCATGCACTGCTCACGGTCATCATGGAATGATCACGTAGCAACCATATACTGGTACGGATCAGACTGCATGATCACTGAATGATCATGCACTGATCACGTGACTGATCATGCACTGATCACGTGACTGATCATGCACTGATCACGTGGCATCATGCTCTGCTCAATTGATCATGCAACGATCACGTAAACTCATGTACTGTCACGTGACTGATCATGCACTGATCACGCATTGATCATGCACTGATCACGTGGCTCATCATGCACTGATCACGTGGCTGATCACACATGATCACGTGATGATCATGCACTGATCCACGTCTTCACACTGATCACGCTGTCATGCACTGATCACGTGGATATCATGCACTGATCAGGCTGATCACAATGAGTATCACTGACTGATCATGCACTGATCACGTGGCTATCATGCACTGATCACGTGGCTGATCATGCACTGATCACGTGCTGATCGCACTGATCACGTAGCCATGTACTGGTCACGTGACTGATCATGCACTGATCACGAACTGATCATGCACTGATCACGTGGCTGATCATGCACTGATCACGCTGATCATGCACTGATCACGTAATGATCATGCACTGATCACGGACTGATCATGCACTGATCACGTGGCTATCATGCACTGATCACTCTGGCTGACAGCACGACTACGCAGCCTGGCTGGCGCATCTGATCACGGCTGATCATGCACTGATCACGTGACTGATCATGCACTGATCACGTGCTGATCGCACTGATCACGACTGATCATGCACTGATCACGTGGCTATCATGCACTGATCACGTGGCTGATCATGCATGATCACGAGCGCTTCATGTACTTGTCACGTGACTGATCATGCACTGATCACGACTGATCATGCACTGATCACGTGGCTATCATGCACTGATCACGTGGCTGATCATGCACTGATCACGTGGCTATCATGTACTGGTCACGTGACTGATCATGCACTGATCACGTGACTGATCATGCACTGATCACGTGGCTATCATGCACTGATCACGTGACTGATCATGCACTGATCACGTCATATCATGCACTGATCACATGATGATCATGCACTGATCACGTGCTGATCATGCACTGATCACGTGACTGATCACACTGATCACGGGATCATGCACTGATCACGTGACTGATCATGCACTGATCACGTGACTGATCATGCACTGATCACGTGGCTATCATGCACTGATCACTGGCTGATCATGCACTGATCGCCGCATGATCATGCACTGATCACGTGGCTGATCATGCACTGATCACGTGATGATCATGCACTGATCACGTGGCTGATCATGCACTGATACCGTGACTGAGCATGGACTGATCACATGACTATCATGTAGTGATCACGTGACTTAATGGCTGATCATGTGACTGATCATGCTGATCATGTTTGCTATCATACACTGATCATGTGCCTCTGGAGGCAATAAG